>NW_017387736.1:360764-368145 GCF_001664035.1 Metschnikowia bicuspidata var. bicuspidata NRRL YB-4993 | reverse complement strand
TCTCTCAATGACTTAATATGGAGTCTCCATTGACTTAATATGGAGTCTCTCAATGACTGAATAAGGAGTCTCCATTGACTTAATATGGAGTCTCATTGACTTAATATGGAGTCTCATTGACTTAATATGGAGTCTCTCAATGACTTAATATGGAGTCTCCATTGACTTAATATGGAGTCTCTCAGTGACTAAATATGGAGTCTCCATTGAATAAATATGGAGTCTCTCACTAACTACATATGAATCTTCTTTTGGTAGAGCACCTAGCCTTCATGGGATGTTTCCTGACGCTCATGAGTTTTTGATTGGAATATCGTTTCCGGCACTCTGGTTGCTGAGCATGGAACTTCAGAAGTCAATGTCGTATATCTCCTTGTATTGCCTATTTCTGTGGTTCATAGATGAATGATACCGCGTCACATTCTCTTTTAGAATGGGTTTTTGTTTTGATACTTGGGTAGGGTGGTGATCGATCCTCACTATTTTCTTCTGCGCTCTTGAACTATGGACATCTCTTTCAGGTTGTGATGATTATTTTTAATGATTTAGCACCAGCCCATTTATTTGTGAGATGCTTTACTCTCTAGTGGTTAGCTTTCCATGTATCTCTGTTATTTCCCAGCTCAAGATCCGAAATGACCGTGCTCATACCTGTATTGTCCCAGTATAATTATACAAAATATAAAGGCCTTAGAATTTTATAAAGTTTTTTGTTCTTTTGTTTCAAAAACCCGGACCCAGACCCACAACTTCAATTATGGTCCAGTACTCTGAAATGTCCTTGAAGTATTCTTCAAGTTCTCAGTTTCAAACCTGTAATCTAATTGTCTAGTTTTCTCGTGTACCATCCGAGTATTTATTTTTATGAAGTTGTAATGATTCCGATGAGACCTCCTTTCATGCTCTACTATAGAAATCCAAGCTTTTTCGCAGCTTGGTCAATGCTTCACTCGCTTCAGACATGCAGATGCACCGAGGAATATTTCGTTTATTTGTTTCCGCTTCTTAATAACCTTAAATGATCAAGGCCTTCTTTTACTTCTGAAGAATTACCAAACATTAACACCATTTTCTGGCACATGAAGGTCCGAACGGTTTAATATCACCGAAATACAATATTAATTCCGTTCTTACATCTTCGGTCAATCCCTCGAAGTCCGGCGTACTTTGTTCAAGGATTTTCTCGGCTGGTGAAATTGGTTCGAGATGTCCTGGTTTGTCCGAGTACGACAGTCCAGAGTCTCCCAATTTGTTCTCTTGCATTTTTGTTTCCAGCTTTTGCTGGATTTGAGCTTACTTGTGGCCAAGAAGGGTAACAATACCCTGGTCATCATTGTCTGAAACCTCCAAGTTGCGTGTTGTTGGATTGACACGGCCCGATTTTGAGACATCAGGAGTTTTTGGTGTTTTTTTTTGATTTGGGTTTGCAATGTCTTCAGTTGGATATGCTCTGGAGATGTAGTGCTCTAGGCAAATGGAAGTTGAGTCTGCCCGGTGGGTCATGTAGTCGGTGGCGAAATGTTGCTCAGATCCCGAAGCAGGCGGAAAACTAGCAGCAGGAATGGAAAGCAGGTGTTTTCTCGAGCCAGGCAAAATAATACACCCAGGCACAGTATCTCAGGCCCAACATGTCACAACATGAAATCTAGTCATGATTCAAGCCCATGCAAAATGAAAAAGCAAGGCAGTATATCAATTACTGCCAAAAACACTGACAAAATATTAAACCGCAGCACAATAACATCAGGCGAAAGAAGCACAAGAGCAGAAGCATAGCCGGCCCCGGCTGGACTAAAAGAAGAGACTGAATTAGATATATAGCCAAAATGGTGACGAAGCACTGAAGCGGCCCAACCAAACACGCCACACAGACCTATCCTAATCAAATAAGCGTCCGACACCACGCGTAGCCCCAACGCCAGTCGCCAAGCATCACGAAATATATGCCAGTGTAACTTGCTTAGTGAGATTTTCTCGCCTTGGGCTTTTTCTGCGCCGTTTGATACGTCTTTGGCAACCAGCTGCCGGAGGCAGACCCGGAAGACTGCATCAGCTTGGTCTCGGGCGCAATGTCTTTGAAGTACAGCTCAACTGCACTTCTGTGGAACTGGTACACATAGGCAGCAATAGCACCCAAGAAAAGAAGCTCCAAAAACAACAATTTCGGGTGGAGCAACGACACGGGTGGCTCGCTCAAAGACACAGGCTGGCCCCTGGGGAGAATGCCCTTCAACTGGTCCTTGAACGCAACATACACGTTTGGTGCCAAGATATAGTCACGCAACGGGAAGTCCACCGTGACCTTCTGGCGCACGTGTGTCGATTCTTCTGGTTGAAGAATAATGGGCTCCACAGAATTGGCGGTCATGTTGACCAACGGATCGCCGCTCAAAGGGTCAAGGAACGCGCCTCCCAACCCGACAATCGTCATGACGCTGTCCTCCTCGTTTTTGAGGTTGTAATTGATGGTGATGGTCTCGCCATAGACCAACTCGGCAACTTCCGAGGCAGACACTTCCTCGTGTTCCTCGATGTAGAAGTCGATTTTGTAGTTCTTCAACTCCACCTCGTCGGCCGAGGACATGTCGATATCGTCCTCAGCCAAAACTTTTGTGATGGCTGCAAATGCACCTAATAACCAAGTAGAAACCTTCATGCTACTAATCAGCTGAACAAAACTGGTGTTTTCCAGGCCCGACGTCCAGAGTGGACATCAAGAGGTTGACGTGTCCGCGTTGTGTCACGTGACACGCGTGCCCCAGCCTTGCCGGGTGACCTGCGAAGAACATCTCCGTAAGCCTTGGTACAAATTGACTCTTGCGAAATTCGGCATATGTTATTGAATAATCAATTAACTCAAATTGGATAAAGCTGTTTATATGTCCTCTAAGACTGTGGCTTGCGAACGTGCTGCGAGGATATTACTTTCTGGCTGCGGGTGCCTGTACAGGCCAATGACAAGAGTTGTGGAGTAATTTGGAATTTGGTACATAACGTACAGTGAGTTTTGTCGAGCATAGACAAAGCGTTCTCTCGTGCTTTGTATTTGTATAGTCAAAAAAAGGCTTTTTCTTATCTGTCTGGCCGTCACGCCGTCTCGCCTTCCCTACCCTATTCTACCTTCCTTCACGAGCACTGTATCAGTACTTACCCATTCTTTAGGTGACACTTACGAGAAGCTTGAGTGTGGTCACCAGGTCACGAGAAAATCGGAGAGGAAATGCTTATTCTGCTCTCACTTCATCTACCAACAGTTTTATTTTATACAGTAAAGCAAACCAGAATAGTATACGGTGTATTTCAACTAGCATTTCTGTTTGAATCTGCGCGTCGCAGCCGCAGCCATCACCAGATCCTCTGAATTGGACGCAATCCGCTCATTGTTAGAAATGTCACATCGAGCAAAAATTCATCCTCGGGATTCCGGGCTCTATGGAAGCTCAAATGAGGAGCCCAGTTTTAGCAACAGCTGACTGCCAATTCATCGATCGGAAAATCGCCTGATTTTTGACGATGTACGGATGTATTGCTTTGAATGATTGGCCCGCGAATACATCCAAGATGCGGGCAAAGGAATCTTGCACACCAGCTCGTACCCCGGAAACCTTCCTAGCTTCAGGGCTTTGCTAGATACATAGTGAGATCAACCGCCAACCGTGTGCATCTTGTTCTTTTATGTTTGATATACGAGGCAGGTCCCGGGGTTTCCCCAGGAGAAGTCTACATATGCAAAGCGTGGGTCTGGGCATCCCGAAAATCTCTCTTCGGCAAAGCCTTAATCTTGCACGGAGCCCAGAACTGAAGATGTTCCTTATGCTAGTTAAGAGTCCAAGCCATGTTCTTTTTATCGCATCTAACGTGGCGGTTTTGGTGCACTTGAAGTTTTTCAGCACCATGAAAAAAAACGACAAGCTAGAGCACCTCAAGCTGCAGGCAGCAGAGCTTGAAAACTACGAAAGCGTGGTCTCGGATCTAGATAAGAAGCTTGAAAGCGTTCAAAACCAGATCAAAATCATAAAGTCCCAGAAAGAAAGTGGTATTCGTAAACCCTTGTCGAACGATAAGAAACAGTCGGCTAAGTGGAGTAAATACCGCGAGAACCAACTAAACATGCTACGAGACCAACAAAATCTCGCTAAAAGATTCGTTGCATCTAGAGAACTCATTGCCACGAAACTCTCCGAGCCCGAAAACATTGCTCGGCTCTTTGAAGCTGATGATGGACGGTCCACTGGAAATATCTCTGAAGAAATCATCGAAGACTACGAGACAGACCCCCTGTTACGGACGTACTCGTCTCCCATTCTGAATATTATGATGCTGCTCTCGAATCTGATCATCACGTCGTGTCTTGTGGACCTAAATCTCCGCTTTTCGCTACGCGATAAATACTTGAAGAACATCAACTCCAGTTCGAAGGAACTATTCCGTCCAAACCTCTTTGAATGCATGAAGCCAGACCAAGACAAAAAGGAAATGTTCCAAGAATTGGCAAAACTCCGCCAGGGGCCTGCAGTCGACCTAAAGCAAGGTCTCAGAAACCTCGATGCCGAAAAAAGGCAAGCATTATTCCAAGAATTTCAGGAGAACGACGCCTTTTCCAGTAGAGAACTGCGTAGATACGACATGTACCTCTACAAGTCTGGGCGTTGGCGCAACTATGAAAACTCCGATACAAGCAGGTGGATACATGGTATACAGGGGCCAGTTTTCCGAACTAACACCGTCGACAGCACCGAGTATTTGAAAAGATTCCAAAATCTTTACTCTACTTACAGAAAAAACCGGAGTCCATTCAAGCATTTCAATTTCGTGCTCAAGATAGCGAAGGAGCTTGCGCGTGGCGGAAATTGCATTCCTTCAAATGCTATATTCAGAGATCTTCTAGACAAGTTTGGTCAGGCGCGGCTATACAACTACCAGGCGCTAGTTTATGAACACCTTCCGTCTTTTAGAGACAGAAAAACTGCATGGGCAGATGGTATTGCGCCCCACGCTTTTGCCGAAACAAATTTGCTGCACTTTCAAGACCTAATTGAAGAAGACCCCAGATTATTGAGTAGCCTTCTCAAGTACCACGAAAGACGTGAAAATGCTTCTTCAATCAAATCTCTTTTAGAGATCCTCGATCCAATACAGACACGCCCTGCATCAAGCCAATCCGTGCTTCCTTCGTTCATGACCAAATTATCTCGTTCTCAGCTGACAGTATCAAATGAAACCGCTAGAAAAAACATGATATTTGACATAAGAATCATAAATGATGCCATTGTGGCATGCGTTTCGGTGAAAGATTTCAAATCGATTGACAAACTATTGAGTAAGCTCGTGTTTAATCTGATAGATACACCAAAAGGGGTGAAGATTGTGTGTGGCGACAAATTTGCTTCTCATGATCTTGTGCTCAACAATACGGCAGCAGAAGAAATTGTTGGAAAGCTTTTTTATGAAAAACTCCTCTGTACTCTTGGAAATGCATACGTTCAGGACAATGACACACTCAGATGCAAGTGGGTGGCCTCGCTCATTCAGAATTACATCAAAGAACGTGGAAGCGAGAAACTCGAGTCGCTTTATAGCCATCTTCTAGACATCCTAGAACCAGGGCAGATGCCGGAAGTGCGGCCAAATCATCAAGTTGAAAGCCCTCAAAGATTTGAATACGAATCCTCGAGTTGGCTCACAGAACCTGTGCTAGCAAAAGACGAAACAACGCATCGCCTGAGTGTAATCACGGCATGAAAATCAACTAAACTCGCATTACGAAACACATATACATATCATAGCATGAATGGGCCTAAGGTCCATCTCCAATCATACCGCGTTATGCAGGACTGTACGGTTTTTTTTTAGATGAGCGAGCTTATGTTGCATAGACTGTATCATTAGCATTTACTCCCACCAAAATTGCCAGCAATGAAATTCCTAACTTCTAACTTTGTCAAGTGCGCCATTAAAACATGTGACTCGTCCACGGAGTCTTTCCCACTACAATTTTCGGACTGCCAGCTCGTGCAGGAGGAGCTGGACTACAATCCAGACTTTATTGTGCATATGTTGGACAGATTGGACTGGGATGCCGTCTTGAAAGTAGCTGCTGATTTGGGAAACAACTCACTTCCCCCATTCAAGCCCGAAAATTTGGACCCAATCATGGAGGACGACCAGGCCGTCTTGAAGGATTTGCATACTTTGCTTGTGGAGACCCAGATCGTGGAGGGAAAAATGACGTGCCGTAACTGTGAGCACATCTACTTCATAAAAAACTCCATTCCAAACTTTTTGTTGCCCCCACACTTGTGTTAAGCGCCAGAGAAGATGTTATTCGAAAATTGAGGTAATGTGGCTGCGAGATGCACAAGGCCGCCAAGTCAAATCTTCAATCACTCACTTTGTTTTCAAGCATCTTTTATTCACATCGCATACGTGATGTACACAAAACTCCTCAGTTCATGATGACTCACTCCCTCTTGAGGTATGAGGTGTAGTCTGAGGTGCTTGAGAGCTGGAAGTGATGAATGACTTCCTTTGATATTGTTCGAACCTCGCTTGATGAGTGGACTCATTCAAGGCAGAATGATGAAAAACAAGGCATTAGCTCAAGCTTTTTTGTCAGGATATCATCAAATGGAATAACATTCCGTATGCACACTTTTTATCCATCACAACATAGTACTTAATTTAAATTTGAAGATTTGTATATTGATAAACAATTACCTTAAGTTTCCGCTTACCAGATACCGCTGGCTTTAGGAGGTAGTTTTCTAGCTCTTCATGATTAAATTGTTCTGATTCAAACGATCGAGCACACATTTATTTTGTTCAGTTTCAATTCTAGGACAAGCCAGTATTTTAAAAATCAAAAGAATTATTGCGTCTACCCATAAACTTCGAAGCACGCACACTAGCATGCAACAGAGCCAAATTCATACTAATGCAGAACAAAAGCGACACTTTGAATCATTTTGAACTTGAAAAATAAATATGGGGTACTATGGGTAGTCAATTATCTTACAATAATTAGTTTCTATGCCTATTGAGATTATCTTGTGACGATTGTTTAGGCTTTCGAATAAAAATTCACAACTGTCAATGAATTTAATGCTGCAGTGCCACATAACATAGATTCAGATGAAAATTAACATTATCACTACATTACTGAGACAGTGCTGTAAGCCCCTTTAGATAAATTTGCATCCATGATGACATCTTTCTCTCCAATACATGTGAGCAAGACTCTCTCATCATAAGCTTCAAGCAAAGAAAATATGAACGGCAACTTATGAAAACGATTACAAAAGGCGAAAAAAAGTTGACCATGTTATAAAGGTTGTTCTGACTGTCTGTGATTTTATATCATAGTCGAACACAATTTTATGAA
>NW_017387736.1:359914-360754 GCF_001664035.1 Metschnikowia bicuspidata var. bicuspidata NRRL YB-4993 | reverse complement strand
ATATGGAGTCTCTCAATGACTTAATATGGAGTCTCCATTGACTTAATATGGAGTCTCTCAGTGACTAAATATGGAGTCTCCATTGAATAAATATGGAGTCTCTCACTAACTACATATGAATCTTCTTTTGGTAGAGCACCTAGCCTTCATGGGATGTTTCCTGACGCTCATGAGTTTTTGATTGGAATATCGTTTCCGGCACTCTGGTTGCTGAGCATGGAACTTCAGAAGTCAATGTCGTATATCTCCTTGTATTGCCTATTTCTGTGGTTCATAGATGAATGATACCGCGTCACATTCTCTTTTAGAATGGGTTTTTGTTTTGATACTTGGGTAGGGTGGTGATCGATCCTCACTATTTTCTTCTGCGCTCTTGAACTATGGACATCTCTTTCAGGTTGTGATGATTATTTTTAATGATTTAGCACCAGCCCATTTATTTGTGAGATGCTTTACTCTCTAGTGGTTAGCTTTCCATGTATCTCTGTTATTTCCCAGCTCAAGATCCGAAATGACCGTGCTCATACCTGTATTGTCCCAGTATAATTATACAAAATATAAAGGCCTTAGAATTTTATAAAGTTTTTTGTTCTTTTGTTTCAAAAACCCGGACCCAGACCCACAACTTCAATTATGGTCCAGTACTCTGAAATGTCCTTGAAGTATTCTTCAAGTTCTCAGTTTCAAACCTGTAATCTAATTGTCTAGTTTTCTCGTGTACCATCCGAGTATTTATTTTTATGAAGTTGTAATGATTCCGATGAGACCTCCTTTCATTAAATGCTCTACTATAGAAATCCAAGCTTTTTCGCAGCTTGGTCAATGCTTCACTCGCTTCAG
>NW_017387736.1:339453-359828 GCF_001664035.1 Metschnikowia bicuspidata var. bicuspidata NRRL YB-4993 | reverse complement strand
TTTTTTTTTTTTTTTTTTTTGATCTTTCGAGTTCCTTTTGCACGGAAAAGATCAACTATTCTGAGGTCAAAGATAACTCTCATGGTAGATGATTTTTTGGTTTTGAATCAGAAAGAGGAAAAATTCAGAGCCAATTGTTAATTACATGAATAATTTGGACACAAATAACAAAATCTAAAATGTATAAGAAAAAGAAGCTGATGGCCAAAAAAACAATACGTGCATACCATGAGCCTGTTTAAATATCAGGAAGATCGGGCTCAATGGAAATTTCTGTTGAATGCTTTTAATCCACGCTTGTTCAATTCTAATGTTTCGAAGAAGGGCCCATTAGATGCATGCGCAGGCTGTTTATCGCCGATTGACCCCGTATCATGCGCCCGTGCACCATCGTTGATGTGCGAAACAATCGGCGTATCTTTAAATTACCAAAGCCAGTGACAATAGACTTTATCATCCTGTAAGCAGCTCCGTGAACGCCAGTTTCTTCCCCCTACTATACATAATGTCTGGTGCTGGAAACAGGGAGCAAGTCTTCCCAACGCGGATGACGTTAGGATTAATGAAGCTGAAGTTAAAAGGTGCTCAACAGGGTCATTCGCTCTTGAAGAGAAAATCCGAGGCATTGACAAAGAGATTTAGAGACATCACACAGCGAATTGATGACGCGAAGCGCAAAATGGGCCGTGTTATGCAAACTGCTGCATTTTCTTTGGCTGAGGTTCAATATGCGACTGGTGATAACATTTCGTATCAGGTGATTGAGAGTGTTCAAAAGGCTAGATTTCAGGTTCAGGCTAAGCAGGAAAACGTTTCCGGTGTGTATTTACCTGCTTTTGAAAGCCACGTGAATGAGGATATCAATGATTTTAAGATGACTGGTTTGGGCAGAGGTGGTCAGCAGGTACAGAAGGCAAAAATGGTGTATACGAAAGCAGTGGAGACATTGGTTGAGCTTGCTTCGTTGCAAACTGCTTTCATTATTTTGGACGAGGTTATCAAGGTGACAAACAGAAGAGTCAATGCCATTGAGCACGTTATCATCCCTCGAACGGAGAACACCATCAGTTACATCAACTCCGAGTTGGACGAATTGGACAGAGAGGAGTTCTATCGGTTGAAGAAGGTGCAAGAAAAGAAACAGGAAGCTGTGGCTGCAGAAGAAGCCGAGGAATTGGAAAAGAAATTGAATGCCGAGGCAGAAGACGAAGATGCCAGCGACGATGGTGAAGCCAATGGTGTAGAGGAGGATAATGTCACTCCAGTTGCCGGGGAACCAGAGATTGTCGAGAATTCTGCCGAGAAAACCTCAGCTTCAGTTAGTGGCGGCAAAAAGAAAAAGAACAAGAAGAAGAAGAAGAAGGCTGCTACCACCCAGCCCAGCGAGGAGCAAATTCTCGAGGACGTTAACAAATTGGCTGTGGGCGATGGTGATGTGTTGCAGGATAACGAAGAGGATGTCATTTTCTGAGCAAATATCCACACCCTTTCATTTGTTCGCATGGTATCATTTAATTCTCCATTCTCCTTCTCTTAGAAATATTTAGACTGCGTATATGTCTCTGGGACACCCCATATCAAAGACTTTATCTCAAGACACGCGTCACTACTTTTTAAAGTAACTGAGTAACAGGGGTACTTCATACTTTCGCTGGAACAAATGATAAAGAGAATAACTAATTTCGAAATCAATCCATCTTTAATTCTAGAATCAATAAACCAATTGATGAAGATAGATATTAGGTTAGATTAGACTTATGATTACGTTCATCTTTCTAGCGAGAAACAAAAGCAAACACCTTTTTCCAGAACAAAACTTCAATGAGGTGACTAACTCATTAAATATATAAAGGTCGAATGTTCAATCCGAAGAGTGATTATTAGAGTAAATTGTTTGTCACACCACAGAAAAGTGTGTTACTGTGTTGAAGAATTCAGTGGAGAAAACCTGGAGCCTTTAAGTCGAATACCACATGCTTTATCTAATTGACTATACATTTGTTCATACCACCCTTTTCACAGGCGCTTATAAAGTGTTGGAATTTTTTTGTTTTCATGCTTTCGGAAGCCGCTGGCAGGTACAGGGAGCTTGAATTTGCATACACCACATGGAGTTTAAAACTATGAAGAAACAAGAAAAAGTAAGAGATTATGTTAATGCTTGAATCAAAAGCTAAGTCACATCAGAATTATTCTCAGAGTTAGTGGAGCTCGGGAAATCTCTGCCATAAAAAACCAGCCGCTCGAATGGTCTGAAAGCTTGACTAAATTCAACTTATCAACTATAGAAATCGCAGTTCCTACAGTAGAATTGTGTACTAATTTTATACTGTTAAGAGAAACAAAACATTAAAGTACTTGAAAACCTCAAAATACGCAGCACGCGTCCTGTTTCCTTCTAATGACGGTCAAAACAGTCCCACTTGACACATATTAGTTTGCAGTACTTGTAAATTGATTAGCAGCAATGATCCATTTCACATGATTATATAACATTTGTTTTTGGTAGCAGCGTCTGACCGAAGAAAAAAAAAACTACACAATAAATTATGAAGAATCTTCAAAAGCTTCAGGTACGTATCTAGTGTCTAAACTCGACTCGTTCCCTTCCGTTATTCACGGCCTGGACAGTCCTCTTAGCACGAATTTGTTTACGGATTAAATAGTATGACATGAATTATTAGTATAAGTCTCCTGCAGTAGTCGGTTTGACTGAGATGGTTGGAGAAGACTAAAGGGGCTTGCTTTCTCCGACTCACTACGTCTTCGACTATATACCTTGAAATGTGTGGTGACGAACCAATCTAATTTTGTTTAGTTCTCCAAAGAGTTGTCAGCCGCAGCCAATATTTTTTTTTTTGGTAGATTCATGGGCTTGGAAAATTTTAGCTCTTGCGACCAGTATTTGGATGTTTCGCAGTTGTTGTAGATATGGCTTAGGAAAGCGTCGGTGGCGTCTCCGTTGTTGTGGATTTGAGGTAGGGCCCAGCGGAGGACATATAATCTGTAATTGAAGTGATCAAGGGAAGACGAATTTCACCACTTTGACTACTCTGTTTGGTAAATGCTTTTCAAAAAATTATCCTCTTATTAACACAGGGAGCGCTACACTAATTCATGAATTAAAAAAGACCTTTCAAAAATACACGAAGCGGGCGTGTGGTCTAGTGGTATGATTCTCGCTTTGGGTGAGCTGATCTCTCAGATTAGTGAGCAAATTTGTGAGAGGCCCTGGGTTCAATTCCCAGTATGCCCCCTTCTCTTTTTGCAAGGTTTGACCAATTTGTGTTTTTGTCTCCGCTGTCAGAAATCACGACTTGTCTGATTAATTTTAAACAGAATTTTGGACACAAAAGATTTTGTTGCCACCCGTTGTATAGTTTGCTACGCTCCATCCTTATACACGTGACACGGAGTTAGACCGTTCGTCCGACAAGGTGGCGGGTTTGTCTCTCGATGCCTTCCCCACAGATCGCGGGATGGTCTACACACAGGTCAGTGCTTACTGTCCGTAAAACGGAGGCGAAAAAAACCTCACAACTTCAGGAGGCAAGCCAGCTCAACACCGCCTTCACTACCAAACCGGTCACTTAATGTCTTATAGAAATAATGATTTCCCAAATAGCTATGTAAACAGGCTTATATTTAGACATATGAGCCATGTGAGATGTTATGGAGTTTTTCTTTCACATTTTTTGTATGGTCACAGAAATGCCTTGGATTTTGTATGGGTTTTCGCAGCCGCTCGACCCGGGGCAAGTCGGCTAGATTTTTCTCGCAGCGGAAGGCGGCCAGCAAATAGGAACGCGCGAAATTTGCTATTATTCACCTTGGACCCCATACATAATGGGTCGCGCCACCACAGGTATATTTGTTCGCGTGCAAGGCGAATTTTTTTCTCCACCAATCCTTTACATTTCTTCTAGTTGTTTCTTCACTTGAGAGCAAGACTATTTTGAAAGGAAGTTTTGTATACATCGGCCATGTTGCGGACCTTTAGAAATTTTTCCACGTCGAGCGTCGCTAGACAGGTGATCGGCTCAGCCAAGGGCGAGACCGTGAACTCCACCAAGTACTTGGGCCAAAAATACCACGTCATTGACCACGAGTATGACTGTCTCGTTGTCGGTGCCGGAGGTGCTGGTCTCAGAGCTGCTTTTGGCTTGGCCGAGGCTGGCTTCAAGACTGCCTGTATCTCTAAATTGTTCCCCACCAGATCTCACACTGTGGCTGCTCAAGGTGGTATCAACGCTGCCCTTGGTAACATGCACAAGGATGACTGGCATTGGCACATGTACGATACCGTGAAGGGCTCGGACTGGTTGGGTGACCAGGATGCTATCCACTACATGACGAAGGAGGCCCCTCAATCGATTTACGAGTTGGAGAAGTACGGTATGCCTTTCAGTAGAAACGACGAGGGCAGAATCTACCAAAGAGCCTTCGGTGGCCAGTCGAAGGAATACGGTAAGGGTGGTCAAGCCTACAGAACCTGTGCTGTTGCCGACAGAACCGGTCACGCTTTGTTGCACTCCTTGTACGGACAGTCCTTGAGACACGACACCCACTTCTTTATCGAGTTCTTTGCGATGGACTTGATGATGCAAGACGGAGAGTGTGTTGGTGTCGTGGCGTACAACCAAGAAGACGGTACTTTGCACAGATTCAGAGCCCACAAGACGGTTCTTGCCACTGGTGGATACGGAAGGGCCTACTTCTCTTGTACTTCTGCCCACACATGTACTGGTGATGGTTACGCCATGGTGTCCAGAGCTGGATTGCCTTTGGAGGACTTGGAGTTCGTGCAATTCCACCCTTCGGGTATTTATGGCTCCGGTTGTTTGATTACTGAGGGTGCTAGAGGTGAAGGTGGTTACTTGCTCAACTCTGAGGGTGAGCGTTTCATGGAGCGTTATGCTCCTTCTGCCAAGGACTTGGCCTCCAGAGATGTTGTCTCCAGAGCCATCACCATGGAGATCAACGAAGGAAGAGGTGTGGGTCCATTGAAGGACCACATGCACTTGCAATTGTCCCACATCCCAGCTTCTGTCTTGAAGGAGAGATTGCCTGGTATTTCTGAGACTGCTCAAATTTTTGCTGGTGTCGATGTCACCAAGGAGCCAATTCCAATCTTGCCAACTGTCCACTACAATATGGGTGGTGTCCCAACCAAGTGGAACGGTGAGGTCGTCAAGAAAAACGAGAAGGGCGAGGACGAGGTTGTTCCTGGCTTGTTGGCATGTGGTGAAGTCGCTTGTGCTTCTGTCCACGGTGCTAACAGATTGGGTGCCAACTCCTTGTTGGATTTGGTTGTGTTCGGTAGAGCTGTGTCCCACACCATCAGAGACTCTTTGACCCCAGGCACCCCATTGAAGCCTGTTTCTAAGGATCTTGGCTTGGAGTCGATTGCTAACCTTGACAAGGCCAGAACTGCCAACGGTTCTAAGACCACTGCTGAAATTAGAGCTGAGATGCAGGCTACTATGCAAAAGGGTTGTGCTGTTTTCAGAAGACAAGACACCTTGGACGAGTGTGTTGAACACATCAGCAAGGTCGACAAGAGTTACGCTGACGTTAAGACGACCGACAGATCCATGATCTGGAACTCTGACTTGGTTGAGACTTTGGAGTTGCAAAACTTGTTGACTTGTGCCACTCAAACTGCTGCATCTGCTGCTGCTAGAAAGGAGTCCAGAGGTGCTCATGCTAGAGATGACTTCCAGGATAGAGACGATGTTAACTGGATGAAGCACACTTTGTCCTACCAAAAGGAATCTGGTACCCCAGTTTCCTTGGACTACAGAGATGTCATCTCCACGACTTTGGACGTGAACGACTGTAAGCCAGTCCCACCAGCCAAGCGTGTTTACTAAGCGTCTATGTGCTTCTTTATCACGAAATGATGTTTCAATTTGAGGCTAGATTCGATGCCTTACCCCTATTTTTGACGATGACGCGCGTATGCTTCATGCCGAGTGGACAACGAATAACAGAATAGGAAAAAAAAAATAGAATCATGAATTGCATGTATTTATTCGTAACGAACATCATAAGATATTAAAGAAAATCCAATAGATCATCGGCTGTCTTCATCGGCTTTGCCGACATCGATCCTTGGCTATTCGAGTTCGGGGTCAAAATATTAGTGGAGAACCCAGGGGGTAGTTTCGCCAGAGAAATGCCAGGAGATGACGTCATGGGTACCCATCCAGAACCCTGTGCAATCGTTTGAGTGTTTTGTGGCGTCATGATTGTCGAGTTGATTGTTGTCGATGGTGATTTAAAAGAGCTTTCAGCGGACGACCAGTCCAATGAGGTAGTTTGGTTTGGGGACAGATCCTGGCTAATGACACTTTGCACATGAGGCTTTACACCACTACTTGATTGATCCAGACTTAATCTCAAGTTGGAAACAAGATTCTTGGCTTGGTTGCTTGATGCCGTGCTTGTTGCACCAAACCTCAAGCCCTGATGCTGATTTGAAGGCGTCAAAGTCAACGGTTTGGCGCGAGGTTGGGCAGGTCTGTTCACATTTGGTGCTTCAGGGGTTGGACTCGGGGATGTTGGGCTGAGCACCGGGACCTTGATTGATGGCTCTTCAACTTTTTGGCGTACCAGAGCACTATTGATCAAAGTACTGAAGTTCTCCCTCGCTGGATCTCGGGATACGTCACTTAGTGTCTCCAATTTCTGCTGAACAATGACATCCTGAATCTTCTGGAGCAAGCCCAACATGTCCTTGAATTCACCCTTGCTGCAATCCAGACAAGCAAAAATTAACCTGAGACATTGACCCAAAACCTTATCCACTAAGACGTCCAAGTCAAGTACAATGTGCTGGCTGGTGGCAAGACGGACAAAGAATGCACTGACCGCGCTCACAATTCGTTTATCACGGCTCTTGAGGTTTTCTAGTACAGGAAGGAGTTGGTCAGACACAATGACTTTGTCGATGATCTTCTTGTCAATCAACATGTCAAAAGTCTTGATGGTTTGTATTTTGGTCGAAAGAATTGTGGTGGTCTTGAACACCTGGCAGATGAGTGGGAACAAGGTGTTTTTGATATAGGGAAAGTCGAACAATTCAGCAACCATGGAAAGATTACTCAAGTAAGTGTCTTGAAGTTTGATTTGATCGGCCTGCTGGTCGAGTTCGTTGCGAGACGCCGTGACACAAAGCGTTGCTGCTTCTTTCATCAATTCCGTGACTTGTTTTTGCAGAAGCTTTTTGAGGAATAAAGATGTATGGGAAATGACGGCAAGCCGAATATTCACTGAGATCAGAAATATTTTGAGGAAAGGACTTTCTGATTTTCGTGTTTTCGCGGTATTGAGAAGCTCAGTATAGACCCTATCCTGGAACGAAAGGTTCGAAAGCAGTCCTCCTATGGCTAACACAAGTGAAAGGGATTTGCTGATAAAAGCATCGGTCTCGTGGTCAAGCTTTTTCAGCTGCAAAAATGCCGTTTCAGACTTGATCGAGTCAATCAAGAGTGGGAGCAACTTGGAGTTTCGAAATGTGCTGGGTAATTGTGATAATAAGTCACTGTGATCAAGAAGTCCATCGAGAAATACGACTTTCTCACTGGCAGACTTTGTGGTAAACTCGTCAATAAACCACATCATTTTGATGAGGCTGCCATCAAAAAACTCGGAGTCTATGAATTGGTCAATGGAAAGCCGGTCGTTAGGATATCGTGCGAGAAGTTGAGTCATTATGACCCATAGAGACTCCGGCACTTCCTTGAACATGTACTTAAGCTCTGCTGGCCTATGATTGTAGAACTTCAGTTCGAACTTGCGAAACTCAGACTTGTAATCAGATAAGTTGTTCGTTTCAAAACAGTTGATCATAGTGTCGCCAGAATTGTATAAGTAGTAAATCAACATGCCAAGCGCCCACATGTCATTGGCAGTGCTAAGCCGTACTCCAGAAGAGCCCATAATTAGTTCGGGGGCCGTGAAATTGAGATTATGATTTGCGTACTCTACCGCAGACGAACTGTTCATGATGTAGTAGTTTTCTCTGTCCAGCGGTGTCATCTCGTTCAAATTCTGCAAGAATTTAAACCCAGCAAGTTTCCAGTCACCCTGGGTGTTGATGAATACAGCAGACGGCTGCAAGTTCATATGAATGATCGAGCAGTGGCTATGCAAGAACTGGAGCCCTTTACTCAATTCCAAGAGCCCCTTCTGGATGCTGAGCAGGTTTTCTTCAGCCAAATTGAGTGTTGTTAGATTTGCAGTCACCGCTTCGCTAGCGAATAAAAACTTCAGCTTGGTCTCTTCCAAAACTTCCAACACAGTGAGGATTTGTGGGTGTTTTAGTTTGGTAAGATTGGAGATTTCCGTACGAATCTGCTCGTAAAACTCCGCCACAATTTGCTTCGGATTCTGGCTGCTTGCATTTTGATTGCATAGGCGGTAAACCTGTGCTTCAAAACGGGGCTTCTCGAAAATAAAAACAGACACTATTTTCCCTGTCTGCTTATGTTTTGCAGGATAGATCGCCCAGAGTTCTGTGCTAAAGGACGCATTATCTGAGACATTATATGCGCCTCTTATTCCTGTCTTAAACACCGATTTGAACATGTCAAGATGAGGGGTACTGAAATGTCCTAGTGAATAGTCAAGTCGGACTTGTCTGCTGTTTTTGTTCTCTGACCTCTGGTTTGTATGGGTTCGATTGGCGAGTGGTTAGTTTTCTGCAGGACCCCAGAGTTGACGCAGTCAATAATCGAATTCTCCATGTTGGGCTGATACAGTGAAAACGGAAGAAAGTGCCTATTTTTGTCTTCATGACTTCGAAGTAATTTTGAAATTTTCTGAACTAGTGCGATCAATGGCTCCTTCCGCATACGGTAACTCTGAAATTTCGTTAAAGGCAAATGAATTAAAGACATCTTACTTCGGGTTTAATGCTGAGGTTTTGGTGACTTCGCATATGAATTGTCTTTCGTAGTCCTTGTTATCTGAAACAGAAAGCTGAATTCCAATTGCTTGGAGACTGTTTTGATTAAGAGGCTTCAGCACCTGACCAGCGTGCCCGTTACTTCGTAAAGCATGTAGGGGATAATCAACTGTGCTCCACACATCTTATAAACCCCAGAGAGTGATCGAGAGAAATGAAATCATGTTCCCGCGAGTTTCGAGAATAACCCTGGATAGAATATCAAAGAAAAGCCACATTCTTATTATCCAAAAACCAAATGCGTTCTTGAGTCGACGCATATTTCCCCAGAGGCCTCATACTTTCGTGCATGACACGGCAGGTTCTCCTCAAAGCTCTTCCTCGTCACTCTCAAATGGGTCCAATTCAGGGAAATCACCCACTTCTACTTTGTTAGGACGCACAAAACTGCCGTGTCCTGGCTTTGCCTGGAAAAATCTTTGATCGCCGATCAGACCGTCGTTTTTACCCGCGGGTTCGTCGAATTCTATGCCTATCCAAGGAGACTTGCCGTCATCCAAAACGCTGATTTTGCCAACAAACTTTACCTCGCCTCTACGTTCACCCTCAATGTTTATCACACGACAACGATCACCGACTTTGATGGCATGAATCCTCGTTTTTACGATGCACAGCCTGTTGTGCTTGCTCAAACAGAGGGTCATACCTTCCCAATTGCTGATCTTTCTTCCACTGGAGCACAGAGTCTTTGCGACGTGCATATTCTTCTTCCGAAAGCTGGAACCCGGGTTCGGACGTCTCATCAAAGAGCTGTGAGAGCTTGGAGTCTGGGTCTGTATCTTCAACGTGGATTCTGCTGTAGGGCACGATTGCAAATTGCTCGAGGAGCGTGTCCTCCTCATTGGCACAAGTCAAAATAGTGAACTTATTACTGTTAGAATCCGGGTAATATTGAAGCAGCTGGAAAGCAGCACTGATGCCCGTGGTTGGCTCGAGCCTTTTCTTGAGGTACGCTAGAGTCCACCCGGGCGAAATCTTGCGTTCTGCCGAAGTCAAGTCCGAGGTGAAAAACACAGGGTAGTCCATTGCAATTTATATGTTATTATAGAACAGAGCTGAGACCAGGCCCTAGCAAAGTGTGTTTTCAGATCGAAATAAAAACAACAAAAGTTGGGTGTTGGAACTGGTCACTGTTTCTCATCTCTCAGCGAGGCCACACCCGCACTGGCGTTGCCCCAGAGCCTCCACAGGGCCTGTCGCATCTAGGCAGAAACCAGCGCAAGAGGTCACGAAAAAAGGTGCCATAGGTCGAAGTTTTGAAACTTAATAACTTAAATTGATTCTGAGCAACAGAAGATCCTGAAAGCTGTGTAAAATTCTCCTTTAATCTGCAAATGTGCAGATTTACCTAGGGTGTTCATCAGATTCGGATTTTTGGCACCCACCGCTCCAGGGCCTACTCTGCAGAGGCCTACCGACAATGCGCGCTTGGCGCTACTGGTATGACTGCAGAGGAAAAAGAGCCCGGACAATCATATAACCCTCAACAGGATTTCAGCAGCAAAAACGCAACCAAGATGGAAAACGTATGTTTGTTTTCTCGTGAGCTTCTCAAAAGCTCGAGGGTCCCTTGGCCCCCATACTGTCACCGCTCATTATACTAACAACTCGCAGAAACCCCGTCACAACCACAAGAGGAACGACAAGAACTTCGACAGGAAAAACGATAGAAATGACAGAAGCGACAGGCGATCGGGCGGCAACAAACAAGAAAGGCCAAAGAGAGAAGCCATCGTGGACTTGCAGAAATATTACGGGCAGAAGGTGCTGGTGAGATTCATTGGTGGCCGTTCCGTCGTGGGCATCTTGAAAGGGTTTGACCAGTTGATGAATTTGGTGTTGGAGGAAGTCGTCGAGACTCTCCGGGACCCAGAAGATGACTCCGTGTTGACAGAACAGACGAGACTGTTGGGTAAAGTGGTGGTTAGAGGGCCTCAGTTGTTGACGCTTGCTCCTTTGGACGGCACGGAAATGATTGGCAATCCGTTTGCTGTTGCCCAGGAGTGATATCCGAGTGTATAATAATAAAGAAACAGTTGAAGATGGCTGTCTGAAACCAAAAGTTGGGGCATGTGAGCATTTCCCCGTCCGAACTGACAGAGGAAAGGTCCCATCTCCTTTGAACTTAGACTCAGAAGCTCAATTTCTACGATCCCTCACATCACTAGCCCTGGGAACCTTTGTCCAAGACAGGAACAAAGGGATACCGACCATGAGAATGGGTAAATACACTTCCGACCCGATAAACAGTCATAGATCTATGACTGTGGCCGGACTACACAAGAGCCTTGTGCAGGCCGATAATATGACACGCTTTAAAGCAGAGCATCTCGCAGAAATGGCGATACAACTCTCAATACATTGCGAGACCCTCTCGATGATGGGCGTTATTTCAGTTTGAAACAATGAAACTAATACTCAACTTCCGAGAAAGCGGAATTAGGTTTACCTTGTCGTTATGAATTTTTGCGTTCTTTGGAGCAGAAAATCATGATGCAAAATCCCAATTGATCTCTGAAAAGTGCATCTGAGCACGTAATTGTTTCCATCTAGATACTGGCAGATTGATCAGCACTTGTGGTCATATGAGCATCATGGGGTGTTGATGCGACTCGAATTTGCGGCAAAATGCTTGTCGCATTCTGTCTTTCATGAGTGTCAGGAATTCACCTCAATTTGTGGCATTAGATGGTATCATTGGGTGCGCAGTCAACCCAGGAAACGTGGGGTAAGAAGAAGTGTTCTGAAGGCATATGTCCGTTTTTCACCAAGCAGTGTATTTTGCTAGCTGGACTAGGCGCCGATAGTTAAATTCTCGAACCTCAAAAAAAAAAAAATCGGTCAATTATACGAGATAGTTGCACATAAAACGGTGAAAGAACAATCTCGACAGGGCAACGAACAAAACGGCTTGTCTCACGCGAATTCCGCTACACAGCAATCCCGTTCTGCACCCAGGACATCGCCAGACAAGCCTTCCGCATATGAGTGCCGAGAATTATCACGACTTCACCATCCCTAGTCTCTCCTATTGAAACCGTAAATATGGCCGGCGAGAACAAAAACGTAATCTTGTTGCCTCAAACAAACCAGCTCATTGGCTTGTACTCTATTATCAGAGACAAGTCAACAAAGAGAGGGGACTTTGTGTTTTACTCCGACAGAATCATTAGACTCTTGGTTGAGGAGGGCTTGAACCTGTTGCCCGTGGAGAATGCCACTGTTCAATGCCATGGAAACCAAACGTACAATGGTGCCCGGTTTTTGGGGAAAATCTGCGGAGTGTCCATTGTGCGTGCGGGTGAGTCTATGGAGCTGGGCTTGAGGGACTGTTGCAGATCCGTCAAGATCGGCAAGATTTTGATCCAAAGAGACGAGGAGACCGCGTTGCCCAAGTTGTTCTACGAAAAATTGCCCGAGGATATCAGCGAAAGATACGTCTTTTTGTTGGACCCAATGTTGGCGACCGGTGGTAGTGCCATGATGGCCGTGGAGGTCTTGCTTTCCAGGGGCGTGAAGGCTGACCGCATTCTTTTCCTTAACTTGTTGGCCGCTCCCGAAGGTATTCAGGCATTCCACGAGAAGTACCCTGACGTCAAAATCATCACTGGAGGCATTGACGAGAAGTTGGATGAGGACAAGTATATTGTTCCTGGCTTGGGCGATTTTGGAGACAGATACTACTGTATCTAGTTATCCATGGCTCCTAAATATGGTCCCACATTAGATTAATGGAAAGTTACATGCATTTACGATGAACAACATCGGGGTCCTCCTCGTATTGTTTTGCCGTGACCCACATCTTTCTGAAAGTCGAGAGGCCCGCCAAGATGGATCCACCAATCCATGTGCTATACTTTCTCTCTGGCGGAGCGTAGATCTTGATTTTCATGCGCGAGTCCTTGGCAGTGCCCACTCGGGAGCCCCATATGGTGTTCGTCAGTATGCTTTGTTGATTCTTGAGCTCCGAAATCAAGCGATCACCGAGGTTTTTGAGAAGCGTGGTACCCCCGGACAAGATTATATTCTGATAGAGCTCGGGTCGCAAATCAAGATCTGTTTTTGATATGGCGAGGGCCGTAAGCTCATGTATGCCCGGGGATTCGCTTCCAATGAGTTGCGGGTTGAAAAGGATCTCGGGGGCGCGGAACTGTTCGACGCCCAAGTTCAAGGAATGCCCATCGGGGAGCTTGTAGGAAGTGAAGAGATCGGAGCCCTCGTGGCTGATTCCACCCGCCACTCCCGGCGACAAGTAATGCGAGTAGGGGACGCCGTGGTACATCTTCTCATCGCGCTGCGGGTCCTTTGACACATAGCAACATTTTTCCTTGATGATCCGCGCTATGTCCAATTCGGAGCTCGATTGGAGCGAGACGCCAGACATTCGTCTGATGTTGAAGGCTAGATTTTCTGTGATGTCGCGGCCTGCGACGTCCATTCTTTTGATCGAGGACGGCAAGGAGAAGCCGTCGTAGACAGGAACGATGTGGGTCACGCCGTCGCCGCTATCCACGACCACGCCCGTTGTGCGACCAGAGGCGTAGAGTGAAAGCACGGCCTGGAGCGAGACATACACACAGGGCACGTTGAAGGTCTCGAATAGCACCTGACACATCTGGTCTCTGTTGGCACGCGGGTTCAACGGCGCCTCGGTTATGAGCAACGGGTGGTCTTCCGGGGCAGCTTTCAAGTGCCTGGAGTACGTGTAGTGCCAGACGCGCTCCATGTCGTCCCAGTTGGTCACCACGCCGTGCTCCAACGGGTACGAGAGACGGAGCAAGCCGCGGTGCTGCTGCGCAACGTCGCCTATGTATGTGTGGGTGTTGTTGTATTTGAGGGCGTTCTCCTCAATCGCAGACAACAGCGAGCCAGGCATGATTTTCTGGTACTTGGGGCGGCCTACGAAAGACGGCGCGAAGCTGCGGGGCTTTTCTTCGCCCGCAAACCCCGACTTGATGTTGCCCGAGCCGTTGTCGATGACAATCGGCTGATTGTAGAGCAGGCCTTCCTCCATGACCACTTTTGTTTGGCGGGAGACTACGGATGGGGCGTGTTGACTGGGCACTGCGCCATGCTGCTAGCAGCTGCGTGCGACCGGGTCCCACCCACATGAGACTGCAGGTGAGGTGGGGGCCGCCAAGAAGCAATGGCCGCAAAAAGCATGGGCGCCGCCGCCGGATGCAGGCGCCGGGCCAAAAGAAAAAGTGGGAAAGTCTTGGGCCCACCCGGGGGGCGTGCTCGTATTTATAGTTTTTTTTTCCTGGCCAAGGCAGCCAGCGTGTGAGTTTTTATACAGAGATTGCGGGTACCTTATTTTAAGGCCGGGGATTCAGCTGCGCGCTCTCCAACAGGTAGGTGCAAGAATGGACCGCCGCATGGCAAACCATAGTACAGTCCTCCGTTTCTGATCAACTGGCTTCACGGCTCAGGCGTACAAGCACCACTTTTTAAAAAGCACAAGCAGATTAAACCATCGAACATAGCAGGGTAAGCAAATCTTGCAAACCTTTTCAGGCACCACATCACATTCTTGTAGAATTACCCTTTCCGGTTTTCTGAACACATCGACAGGTCCGCAAATGGCGTCGCTACTTTCGCTCTCGAACGAGCAGAAATCGCAGGTGCGCAACGCGTTCACTTTGATCGACAGCGAGTCCAAAGACGGCAGTATTTCGATGTCGGATTTGGCCAACATCCACAAGACGTTGGGACTCGAGCTTCCTTCGACGGAGGTGTTGGAGTCCATGCTAGGCGGCAAGGAGCTGGTTTCGTTTGCGCAGTTCTCGCAGATCATTGCCGGGGAGTTGGCGAAAATCGACGACCGCACCACCATTTCCAATGCGCTCCGGGTGTTTGCGTCCGAGGACGCCAAGAGCAATTTACTTATAGATGTAGATGAGTTGAAAGAGGCGTGCTGCTCCGTGCAGCTCGGGGACATTGGGTCTGGAGACCACCGCCTCAGCAGGGCGTCTTTTGACAGTCTTGTGGCGGGCTTTGTGCGCGAGCAGATGGACGGGAAGAAGGTGTTCAATGCGCTGAACTGGATCAGCGCCTACATTGAATGAGCCTCTATTGGATGAGCCTATATTGGATGAGCCTAGTGTGGATGAGCCTAGTGTGGATGAGATGATATTGGATGAGCCTACATTGGATGAGATGATATTGGATGATTCTACATTAGATGAGATGATAATGGATGAGCCTACTTTGAATAAGCCTTGCAGGACTGCATTTGTTCGAGAAAGGCCTGCGGGAGTTTAGTGAGGATACACGAAGCAGATCTGCGGTGAGTACGTGGTAGGATACAGAGGATGACCGGTCTTTGAGTCATGCTCCTAGCACATGGTGGCATGTGAGTGTCATGAGACACGTCACGGTCGTGGTGCGTCATATGTCCAGATGAATGTCAGATAGGGTGAAAGCGTCAAGATTTGCCCATAGGCATATATTGAGACTAGGGTCAAAGAGGCGACATTCCCAGAGAAGCGATGACATGCGTGTGATTGGATCACTCATCTCGTGGAGTACATGCTACGATACTAGGATTCATCCATCACACATCTCATGAACAGCTTAATGATTGCTTCATGAGATGTTTTTTGTCCATCTCAAGAAGTGTCCCGGAACATGCAAAAAGTACGCTGGAAAAATATAGCCAGGTTCATATGATGCACCTCATACATTTGATGACATCCCATACCAACAGGCGGGCCAACACACTGCCAAAGTTATTGAAGTCTCGGACTGGTCCCAGGTCCCAGAAAGAGCCTGTCCTCCATGCTAAGCCCGTACCACAATAGATCAAACTGTCCGCCCAGACCTCTTTTATGAGTCTTGTGATTCATTTTAAGATATGTTTTACTATGCATCTAATAAGACATTTCGAGAGACATGCCGTTGTACGTCTTATCAGACATCTCGAAATGTATCTTATTTTACATCTAATATGACATCTTGCGACACATCTCGTTACACGTCTTATGAGACGTTTTATGGAAAGTCATATTACAAGCTAGATGATACAGCTGACCCACGAATATATACGTATACATATGATACAACTAATTAAGTTGAGATGCATCATGAGGGGCATCCTACCGCAAAGTTATGGCGTCTCTCACTATACATCCCATGTATCTTGGTAATCTCCCAGACGTATTACGGTAACTCTCATGAGTCTCAAGAGGCTCATGATCTGATGAGACATGACACTATACTTCCATGAATGTCATGATTTGTGGGTCTGATACAATTCCCATCTCATGAGCCTCATGAGCATATGATGTGGTGTATGAACCTTGTGAACATAATATATGATAAACCTGGTGGGCCTACTGGATAACGCATCTCATGAATCTCATGAACAGATTATACAATACCTCATGAACCGCATGGACATTTTGTACTTAGCCATACTTTCATGAACCGCAAGAACAGCATCCAATACACCCCACGAACATAAAATCATGAAAATCACGAACATCATGAACATTACAAATAATATATCTCATGAAATTCATGAACAATCATACAATAAATCTATGAACCACATGAACAGATCATACAACATATCTCACGAGAACACCACGAACATTACAAACGAGAATGAACATCATGAACATCACAAACACTACGAACACTACAAACACCACAAACACTACGAACACTACGAACATCACGAACATCACGAACATCATCAATATTACAAACGACACATCTCATGAAACAATCATAAATTACATCTATGAACCGCACAAACAGATCATACAACACACCTCATACAGATTTAAAACGATAAAGGCACCATGATAATCATACAACACACCTCATAGAAATTTGAAACGATAAACTCATGAACATCATGAACAATCATACAATACATCAATAAACCGCATCAACAGATCATACAACACACCTTATAAAAATTTGAAACGATAAACTCATGAACGTCATGAACCATCATACAATACATCCATGAACCGCATGAACAATCATACAATACATCCATGAACCGCATCAACAGATCATACAACACACCTCATAAAAATTTGAAACGATAAACTCATGAACGTCATGAACCATCATACAATACATCGATGAACCGCATGAACCATCATACAATACATCCATGAACCGCATGAACAATCATACAATACATCCATGAACCGCATCAACAGATCATACAACACACCTCATAAAAATTTGAAACGATAAACTCATGAACACCATGACCAGATCATACAATACATCGATGAGCCGCATGAGCCATCATACAATACATCAATGAAACACGATGAACCATCATACAATACATCCATGAACCGCATCAACAGATCATACAATACATCTATGAACCTCACGAACCTCGCAAACGGCACCCCGCACGAGCCTCAAACACACCCTACAGCATCGATGGACCGCATGATGGCACGTGTCCTCATGGTACATCCATCTCAGTGTACACCCTTGCACCCTCGGAGAAGCCACAGCACACGCCCCCGTCCAGGCCAGGAAACCCGGCGAGACATGCCCCGGCACACTCCCGTAGCAAGGCACACCCGCAACACGCCCCGGCGGCCCCCGCGAAACACATACATGCTATACACGCGCGGCCCCCGCCGGCCAGCGCCCGGCGGCCCTGCCTAGTGCTCGATGATCAACTCGTCACAGCCCCAGTCCTCGTAGGAGCCGTCCGGCAAGTAGCGCCTGAGCACCAACGGGATCTTGCGCTGGGCCAACTCCTTCATGGCGATCTGCAACGGGTCCGTCTCGCCCTCGATGTCGACCAAGACCGGCGCGTTCAACGAGATCTGCAACGCGCGCGTGCCGAGCACACGGGCCCGCTCGTACTTGGTCATGTACGGCGTGGTGGAGCGCTCGTCGCGCGCAATGGCCAACGCCTTGGCGGCACGCACACGCACCTGGGCGTCCGCCTCGCTGTAGCCGCCGTTGACGATGGTTCTGCCGTCCTCGGCCTTCATGGCCACGTCGGGCTCGCCGTGGGCCGCGGGCTCGGGCTCGGCAAAGTCGTCGTCGGAAAAGTGGTCGGGCGCGTCGAAGTCCTCGAAGTTCTCGGGCGCCTCGTTGTATGGTTCCTCGACGTCAGACATGGTGGGAGTTTTGGAGTAGTAGCGGTGTGGACAAAGAAACGGAGGCCCGGCCGATGAGTCGCGCGCGGTGCGTGCAGGCCGCGCCCAGGGCCGGCCCCAGGGCCGCCGCCAGAGCAGGCCCTGTATGGGGCCCAAAGTCGGGGCCAGCGCCAGACTCCATTGCCGGGGGCATCGTGGCGCGGCGGACGGCGGGCTACTTTTAGGCGGTCTTTTTTTTTTATATCTATTTTTTTTTGGGCGGACTTCTTTTTGGCGGCCTACTATTTGGCGGTCTACTATTTGGCGGTCTACTTTTGGCGGTCTACTATTTGGCGGTCTACTATTTGGCGGTCTACTTTTGGCGGTGCTCTGCTGGCGGTGCTGGTGCGGCAGTCCTGTCATCGCCATGCGCGGCCCTGGCAGTCCTGCCCTCAGCACCCGAAGCCGGCGGTCTACGAATCCAGGGAGTGGTTTCCCAAGCGGATTTCCCAAAGGCTCCCAGGATCCCAAAGGCTCCCAGGATCCCCATCGGGTTTCTCAGCGAGCTAGTGTTTATTATCTTGGCTCTCGGAGGGCCGGTCTATGTCGGCGCCAGGGCCCCGCAGCAAGGCACCAGGGGGCCCGAGCGGAGGCTTCTGGCATGCGTTGGAGGCAGCGTGCGCTGCGGGAAGGGGTTATGCGGGGGACGGGCCAATCACAACTCGTCGGCGTAGGGCAACACGTCGGTGTTGCCCACGGCCACGTAGTTGAACGCGCCCAACTTGGCGCCCTTGCCGCTGGCCGCGGACACGGCGTTGTCGTGCGGGAACTCGAACGACTCCTGCAACGCCACGGCCAACTGCGCGGCCTTGGTCGCCGCGGCCAAGTCGCTGGCCGAAAGCGCCGCGACCGTCTTCTTGGCGGCCTTGATGCCCTCGGCCACCGCGGCGCCGTCCGCGCCGCGCACGGACACCACGAACAAGCCCGCGTCCTGGTACTTGTACAAGCGCGAGTCCGCGCCGGCAATGGAGCGCAAGGGCGCGGCCGCGCCCGGCAACACGGAGGTGCCCGCCGCGGCGGCCAACACCTCGTACTTGGCAAAGTCCTTGGGGGCCACCGGCACGGCGAAGGCGGCGTACGACGCGCCGCGCGCGGTGAGCCGGGTCTCGGCGCCCGTGTACGTGGTGACGGGCGGCGCCGGGGAGGCGCCCGCAGGCAACGCGGCGAACGCGGAGCCCGCGACGAAGCCGGCCAAGTCCGCCTCGTTGACGCCCAGAGCCACGAGCCGCACGTTGCCGGCCGTGTAGGCCCCGGCGGCAAACTGCATGACCTCGTCCAAGGCCACGCTCTGCGCGTCCGAGTAGTACAAGGGCTGGCCCAAGCCCTTGCGGAAGGAGAGCTGGTGCAAGGCCTCGAGGCCCACGAAGCCGTTGTCGGCGTGCGCGGCCGCGGCCTCGGCGCGCGCCACGGGCAACACGGTCTCGACGAACTCGTGGGGGCGGAACGCGGGCTTGGCCAACACACTGGCAAGCGCGTCCACGTAGTAGGGCAAGTCCTGCTTCAAGAAGGTGGCGGACAAGACCAAGGCGTCCCTGGTCACGTGCGCCGCGAGGCGCCCGCCGAGCAACTCGGACTCGCGGGCGAGCCGCAACGCGGACTTGGTCTCGGTGTTGAGGAAGGCGTACTTGGCCAAGAGGTGGGCCACGCCGGCCTTGCCGGTCTTGGAGCCGGCGTTGCCGACGACCGCGGAGAGCGTGGACAACGCGCCGGCGGCGTCTCGCGACACCAACTTCACGGGGGCAGTGCTGTATGCACGGGCAGAGACACGGGACAACATGGGGTGATATGGGGGGACAAGAGGGGAGGAAGGGTCGCAGGAGAAGCGACTTGGCCTGGTGTTTTTTCGCGCGGTTGGCGTGCGAAAAGTGGTGCCGGTGATTGGCTGCGCGTCACGTGCGCGCCGCGCTGCTCGCTGGGGTGCCGCCGGCGGGGCCACTAGCGTGGGAGAATAGCGTGGGAGAATAGCGTGGGAGAATAGTGGGGGAGAATTAGTGAGGTGAGAATTATTGGTGATGGTGAGAATATTGATGAGGTGAGAATTAGTGTGGGAGAATTAGTGTGGGAGAATAGTGGGGGAGAATAGTGGGGGAGAATTAGTGAGGTGAGAATTATTGGTGATGGTGAGAATATTGATGAGGTGAGAATTAGTGTGGGAGAATTTTTGATGAGGTGAGAAGTAATGTGAATGGTGAGAATTATTGGTGATGGTGAGAATATTGGTGAGGTGAGAATTAGTGTGGGAGTAATTTTTTGATGAGGTGAGAAGTAATGTGAAT
>NW_017387736.1:338591-339118 GCF_001664035.1 Metschnikowia bicuspidata var. bicuspidata NRRL YB-4993 | reverse complement strand
TTATTGGTGATGGTGAGAATATTGGTGAGGTGAGAATTATTGATGAGGTGAGAATTAGTGAGGTTAGAATTAGTGTGGGAGAATTAGTGTGGGAGAATAGTGGGGGAGAATAGTGGGGGAGAATTATTGGTGATGGTGAGAATATTGATGAGGTGAGAATTAGTGTGGGAGAATTTTTTGATGAGGTGAGAAGTAATGTGAATGGTGAGAATTATTGGTGATGGTGAGAATATTGGTGAGGTGAGAATTAGTGTGGGAGAATTTTTTGATGAGGTGAGAAGTAATGTGAATGGTGAGAATTATTGGTGATGGTGAGAATATTGGTGATGGTGAGAATATTGATGAGGTGAGAATTATTGATGAGGTGAGAATTAGTGAGGTTAGAATTAGTGTGGGAGAATTAGTGGGGGAGAATAGTGGGGGAGAATTAGTGAGGTGAGAATTATTGGTGATGGTGAGAATATTGGTGAGGTGAGAATTATTGATGAGGTGAGAATTAGTGAGGTTAGAATTAGTGTGGGAGAATT
>NW_017387736.1:317714-338571 GCF_001664035.1 Metschnikowia bicuspidata var. bicuspidata NRRL YB-4993 | reverse complement strand
ATTGGTGATGGTGAGAATATTGGTGAGGTGAGAATTAGTGTGGGAGAATTTTTTGATGAGGTGAGAAGTAATGTGAATGGTGAGAATTATTGGTGATGGTGAGAATATTGGTGATGGTGAGAATATTGATGAGGTGAGAATTATTGATGAGGTGAGAATTAGTGAGGTTAGAATTAGTGTGGGAGAATTAGTGTGGGAGAATTAGTGGGGGAGAATAGTGGGGGAGAATTAGTGAGGTGAGAATTATTGGTGATGGTGAGAATATTGATGAGGTGAGATGGTGAGAATTATTGATGTGGTGAGATGGTGAGAATTATTGATGTGGTGAGAATGAAGTGAGAAGTATTGAGGTGAGAATTACGGTCATAGGTGATGGTAATTCTTGTCTTGGTGACATAATCATCATCGACGTGGGTGATCATAGTTTCTTTGGTGATGTTAGTTTCGATGTTGCTGGTAATAACGTTGCTGGTGAGAAGTGATGGCGGTGGTAATATCTGTGTGGTGATGGAAAAGGTTATTGATGGCAATGAGAATTGTTGTGGAGGTGCATGGGATGAGAATTATTGTCGTGAGAATTATCGATGATGATGCCAGTGCTACTGATGGTGAGATTATTGTAATTGGGGTGAGAACTATGCTCGTGAGAATCATTATCAATGATGATGGGGGTAAAACTGATGGTGAGATTATAGTCGACGATGACATTTATTGATAGTGATGGGATTATTATGGTGGTGGTAGCTGATGGTGGTGATACTAATTAGGGTTGTTGGAGGTGGTAAATTATTGCCCATGGTATAATTATTATCGATGGTGGTATTGACCTTATGCAGAATAACACTATTGATTGTGGATTATCGATGGTGAGAATTATGTCATTGGATGGCAGTATTTTCGTAACCACGACCGGACTATCCAGCCATGTGCCCAAAATTTGGCAATCAACACAAAAAGCATCTAATCAATTCACGTCATTTCACGGCATGTACCCCATTACCTCATAAATCCTTGTCGTTTTTTTCAGCCATCATGCGAATTCATGAACCAATCACAGCATCAACTATTTTGCCAATATTAGACCAAAGAAAAAGTAATATTTCGGGCAGATACGCCATTACCGTATCTGTGAGCGATGGCCTCGCCAAAGTTTTTTATAACATCGTCTAACTTTACATTCCTGGCATCTATGAAAACAGCATCATTTTTCTCAAGTATTTTGCTCATCTCGACAATGCTTCCACCAGTATGTATCATCCATCACTCCCGTGATACAACTCCGATCACACCTGTTCCCTTTTTCTGGTGGTGATGGGATTATTGGGCAATATTGCTGGTCGTAAGAATTTTCGTCCATGGTGATACAATTATTATTGATGATGATGATAATTATGGTCGATGGTGATGGCAATAATACTGATTGTGGTGGCAATAATACTGATGGTGATGGTGAGTATTATTGATGGCGTTGAGAATTACGTGGATGGTGGAGTTTATACTGTTGATGGGAAGAATTATTGTCGATGTTGGTGGCAATATTTCTATGGTTGTATTTATTATTGATGTTGCCGGTATTAATGCTGATGGTAAGAAATGTTGTCGATGGCGATGACGTTGTTATTGCGATGATAATTAATAGCAATGGTGAAGGTAATAATCTTCTTGTTGATGATGAGAATGATTGTCAATGGTGGTAATTATCGCTCATGGTGATGAATATTACTGTCGCTGGTATAAGTTTTATTGATGCTGGTGAAGTGGTGTCGGTTATAATTTTGGTAGTGATCATGAAAACTACTGTCGACCGTGATCTGATTATCTTGGATGGTGGAGGTAACATTATTGGTGGCGAGGAGGATATCATAATATCGAGAATTTTCTATTTCTGGTTCTAAATAAATTAGTTATAACAATACAATTAAATGTAATACACCAGGAGGGGGTGAGACTTCCGATAAATATGTACATAACTCTATAATAATATACACAAAAAACATTAATCAAGACATTACATATAACTAGATTAATATGTAATGATAAGATTAAACTCTTATATCTTTTATTACCTCAGATAAAATTACATGCACTTTGAACAGTTTAAGATATACTCACGCCGATATATTCTGCTTAATACGTAAGGTGCTTACTATTACAGAGTAAAGAGTATCAAGTTTGTGTATCATACTAATTACAGGAAATTAATTCTCCAGAGACGTTACTTTTAAACCGTTAAACTCATCATTTAAAACACGTTTAGTAAATGGGAATATCATTGACGGTGACGAGATAATTGACCGCCCGGATGGTTTTCCCAATAGTGGTTTCTGATGCTGATACCAACATCTAGTTCAAGGCTGCCTGAACTGGTGGGCGCTGGTCCTATTCGTTTCACATATACGACAGTCGTCCGCACAGGCTTGTTTCTTACTCACCACCAGGTCCTCCCAGTGTGTACACCATCAGCAAAGTCGACGGATCTGTACCCCCAGCCCATAACGTCGGTTGAATTTATAAACATTCTAGGTTTGGTATTTTCACCATAAATTTCGGTCAATTGTTGAACCATACCTCCCCATGGCTCGAGCTCTTCTTGTTTTTCCCTTCTGGTTGCTATGGTTAGTGAAACAGATTTTCAACTAATAACTCTTGGATCCTGAAGCCCAAAACCAATGTCGGCGTCATTTAGAATTATATCATTTGATCAATATTAATGTATCATTCAATCAAGAAGAATTCGAGAAGTTGGCTGTACCGAATCAATTTTGATGCATATATACATGAAAACTGTACTACGCAGAAGGACTAGGTATCCGTTACTCTCGTCGTATATCTTAGCCAGAACAATGTAGATTTACTCGTGATTACAGCTATTTACTCCAAAAATCCCAGACCATAAATATCTCAAGAACACTATCCCGTACCCCTTTTGTGTTGATGACCACTAAGTCAATCAGTATCATTGAATTTCTCGCTCGACTGTCTTCTGCTGATCTTTCCTTGCTGCCCTTCTTGATAAAGAAAGTTGTGTATATTCTACTTTCCTTATTCAAAGAGTCCATCCATAAGGGAAACCCGTCGAGCTAGTCCCCATAGCATTGACATTTGTCATTGTTCTAACTTCTCTGAATAGAACAGTCCAAGTCTTGGTACGGTCTGTTTGAAATGGTGCAGAGAATGATTGTACATTGTTACAACAAAATATATGGCATATTTTTCATCACGTTCAAAAGGCTGGTCCAATGCTTAAGCCAATTACTTTGACGAACCCCTCATCAGTTTCGAGATGGAGAACAGTCGGACAAATCCTACCGCGCAACTCTGTCTTGCTATTCTCGGGGATGCTGAACATAAACACAGCTCAAAGTTGCCACAACTGTTTGGAAATTCAGTGGAAAATATCAATAAGCGGTTTGAAGCCATATGAGCCGTATCAACCATGTCATTAAAACTGCTCGCGCTTGTGGAAATTATGTTGATTAACCTCATGTAATACTCATCAGTAGTCGTCGTCGCTAATTAAACTATCAATCTTGTCACTAAAGTAGATCAGCAATTGTTGAAGAAAAAGGGAGGTACCCGACTGGAGAACCATTGTTCCAAAAAATAAACTTGACTTGTTGAAGCCATCATCCAAAGGCTTATTTTCGAATACGTCTCATCTTTCAAAATCTCATCCTGAATTTCATTTATAAAATTTTTTTCGACCTAGACCTCAACTCGTTTTGTTACTCAGCGGCGACAGTACAAGCTCTCAAAACTCCAACCCCTTAAATTGCATAGATTGTGAAGAAACAAACAAACACACCAAGAAAGTACTCTCTACTCACCACGTTTTTGTGGCCCGTGAAAGCTCCGGACCACAAGACATAACCTTTCCGTAGTTAGTATCCAGCACGCTTATGCATAAATAGTAGAGACATTTTTAGGCTACTTACAGACGCCCGTATCAAAATAGGTTACGAAGCGCATATGGACACCATAGGCAGGTTTACGAAGTCGACTGGCTTTTCCAAGCTGGCATGCTCGAACGTGTCCAGTATCCCCACATCATTGACATTCGAAAAGGAAGAATGCCGTTCAACCTGCTACCGTTTTTAGTTCGCATCGATGTGCATCTAAATTTGCGACAAGCGGAGTTTTTCAACATTCTCCACGTTGTTCGTCTCAATGTACTCAAAGGTCAATCTGCCCCAAATGAGATCCAAGAAGAGCAACACGTGGATGACGCCCCAGGCCAAGCTCATGCTGTAGAAGAAATTGCTATTGCCGTTTCCGAGCACGATCCAGCAGTAGTAGAAAATGGGCGACAAAAGCAAGCATGTGATGAGCATGAGAGTGGTGATAGACAAAAACTTGGCGTGTGGGATCACCGTGTTCTTGAAAATGGGGAAGAGTGAGATGGAAAAACCAAGATCGCCTATGATCGGGTAGGACTTCGAGAAGGAGATCCAGAGGAAACAGAGAGCGAAGGCGAAGAACGAGTCGCCAGTTCTTTTGTCGGAGGCGTACTCGAAGAAGCGGAGCGTGAAGGGAACCACAAACACAAAGTTGTACAAGTTGAAGATGCCCTTGTACAACAGAGAGAAGAACTCGAACATCTCCGTGAAGATGTACCACCAGAGCCCCAAGTTGGGCGTGATTTTCTCAAACAGTATCACGGACCAGTAGCACAGGTAGAGGAAGTCGATCAGCGGGTAGAGAGCGAACGACACGAGGAGCAAGCTGGTCACGGAAAAGAAGAAAATCACAAACGTCTTCACGATCTGGGTCTCCCAGTCCCGCACGGGTGCCACCGCGTACGCCAAGGCCAAGTACGGCGCTATCATGTAGATTGGGTTGAACGACAAATACGACGCCACGCCAAGTGCCATGGCGCCGCGGTAGATGTTCTTGTCCACAACGGCCTGCACCAACAGTTCCACGACCAAGAAGTACGTGAACACCGCAGTCGAGTGCGCCCAGTTGGTCAAAACAAGCAATGGGTTGAAGAGGTAGAACGCGGCCACCAAGCCGGCGCTGGCGCCCTCAAACGTCCGGCCTGTTTTGCGCGAGTGGTGCTGGTTGTACCAGGCGTTCAATTGCGTGAGTTTGTATGCGATTCCCACGTCGAGAGCAGTATAGAGAGCCGTGAACAAGAAGTCGTTGTATGGCGGCGGAAGGGCGTCGTTGAGCAATTTCATCAACGTCACAAACAAGGGCGGGTGGTGCACGATGGCGCCGTCGTACACATCAATGCCATGGTCCAAATAGAAAAACGCCTCTTTGAGCGAGCGGAACGAGTCTATGGGTGTAGACACCTCAGCAGTGGCCGCTAGTACGGTGGTGATTTGGGGGAAAAGCGTAGGCAACGCGAGGCGGAGGGCGGCCCCGGAGAGGAGCACGAGCGGTAGCGACATTGGGCGTTTCGTGGGGTTATGTTTGTGTGTTTGTGTGTTTGTGTGTTTGTGTGTTTGTGTGTTTGTGTGTTTGTGTGGTTGTGTGGTTGTGTGGTTGTGTGTTTTTGTGTGGTTTTGTCTGGTATTTTCCTGATGTTCTCTGGTGTTTTCTGGTGTTTCTGGAGCTCTCTTGGGCAAGTATCTGGGGCCGCGGGCCAGAGTCGACGGGCTGGGCCCGCGCACCCCCAGGGCCTGGTTTAGCGCGACGAGCGTGGGGCGCGGGGCCAGAAAAAAAAAAGCAGGCCTGTTTCTAGGGCCTGGCGCGAAAACGAGCACGGGCCGTCCAAGTTCCCATCCGGGCTCACGCCTGGAACTTCTCCTTTGCTAGAGTCTGCACGGTATACGCCAGAAACATACCCCGAGCCACCGCCCGCCCGCCTAATATATCGAGTGAAGCCAGCCCCCTCACCATGTCTTCGGTACGTTTTTCTTGCCGAGCCAGCGCCCATTTCTGAGCACCATACTAACACCGGCAGTTCCAGCCCATCAACCCCAAGCCGTTTTTGAAAACGCTCCTAAACAAGCCTGTAGTGATCAGGTTGAAGTGGAACAAGTTGGAATACAGAGGTACGCTCGTGGCCATCGACAACTACATGAACCTACAGTTGGAGGACGCTTCTGAAGTAGTCAAGCAGGACGCCACGGAGCCCTCTGAAACCGGCGAGCCTCCCGCCGGCGACGAGGGCGACAAGATCGGGGACATATTCATCCGATGCAACAACGTGCTTTTCGTGAGAGAAAACACAAACACGGCTCTGGCCTAGACGAGAGGTTGTTCCTGGTGACCTGCCTTGCGATCGCCGGGGACGCCTCATCCCCGCCACAACCTAAGACACTGCCGCTGGCAGTCTGAGGACAAGCGTTTCGTTCTTCAGACGGGGGACGCGGCTTTTTTTGAGCTCTCTTCTCGGGCCCTTTTTCAGAGTTGATACCGGTAGAGGGCTCGTGGATGACAACGGCGTAGACGCCAATAGGGCAGCATGGTCTCTCCACGAGACCGGCGCAACACCGGGTATTGGACTAAAAGTAGGACTGCCTTATGCAAAGCAAGAAAACCCCCTCCAGCTAATAAACAAGAACAGCCTACGCAGAAGTATCCACACTACCCAGGCGCCGTCCTAAATAGACCGGATGTAAGGCCCGAGATACGCCTGAGCCACGCGCAATCCACATGTGGCACCCAAAGGACATGCGTGGCTCGAGGAACTATCTGAAGGCCTTCTCCACGGTCCTGGCTGGGCCGTTATTTACATTACCCAAGCGTGTCTATTCTAACAGTCAGCCAGAGTCTGGCGCATGTATATTTTGTAAGGGGAACCCTTGAGTCCACCGCCGGCATCTAATAGGATTGTCACGACCAGACGTAGTGTATTCCAGCAACAGATCATCAGTACCGTGCGATGGTGCGATAGATAAGGAACATCATGAGCCGGCACAGGCTCCGAGCGAAAAAAAAAAACGCCCGAAAAAGACAATGAGCAGCATTCTAGAACACAAGGAGTCGCGGCCGGACTCCGTTCCAAAACCTGTGACATGCTTTTATTTCGAGGCCGTCCGGGGCCCGTGGCCCATGGATACCGGGACTGCGCGCAGGCCAGCGCCATGAACATCGCGCGCACCTCGCCGATTCTTCGCCCGACATACCCAAGCCATGGAGCCAGCACCGTATGGAGGGTTCATGACCCGCACCATTGCCGGCGAAAACGAGCAGAAAGAGTTGCTTGCGCGGCAGGCAGCCGAGGTAGACGTGGGCGGCGTCAGCGAGACGTTGCGCCCCGACGCTGTGCACATACGCGGCGTGGACAACTTATCCACGGAGGAGATCGAGGCGTTCGTCGACTTGTACCTCAACGTCGAGTCGGACGGCCCGGAGTACCGCAGGCAGGACGAGCCCGTGTGGTTCCGGGTGCAGTGGGTCGACGACTCCAGCGCCAACGTGCTCTTCAAGACGCACGCGGACAGCCTCCGGGCCTTGCAGCGCTTGAGCGAGCAGTGGCCCGCCGTGGAAAACACCGCGGGCGGCCCCGACGCCGGCGGGCCCGCGTTCTCGGCGCCGTTCTTGGCGGCGTTGGTCGAGGAGCGGCGGGCCCGGCCATACGCCGCGGCGGTCCCCTACCACCAGCACCGCCAGCAGCTCAAGGAGCTCGCCGACGGGCAGGACTTGTTCCAGGCGAAGAAGGCCGAGCTCGAGGAGCAGAAGCAGAGCGCGATGGACGAGGACGGCAGCCCGGTGGTGTTGCACGTGCGCCAGGCGTTGCAGTCGGACCGCAAGGTCAAGAACGCCGCGGCGTACTCGCGGTACTACTTGCTCCACGGCGAGCCGGACCGCACGAGGCCGCGGGTAGCGCGGCGCGGCGGCGAGGCCCGTGGGCGCGGCACGTACGCGCGGGCCGAGGACGACGGCGAGGACTTGTTTGCCGCCAAGATCAAGAGCGGCGCGGAGGCGGGCCTGTTCGCGGAGAAGGACCTTTCCGCGGAGGAGGACTTGTTCGCGGCGCGGATGCGGGAACAGTCGCCCGGGCGGAAGTAGCGCTACATAGACCCCCGTAATGCACGGCCGCGCGCGGCTTGGAGTTTCCTGCGGGCGGGCCTAGTTGCCCTCCTGGCCGAAGTCGTGGGTGAACCTGGTGTGGTTCTCGATGTCGTGGGCGTTGACCGTGGGCCGGTTGTTCTTGATGGCGCGGATGAAGTCCTTGACGGTCAACTCGGGCTCCTGGAGCGCGTCCGTGTCGACGTCGAGCCAGCTCATCTCCGTGGCGCCGGCGTCGCCCGGCGAGCAGGGCGTGAAGCGGGCGCGGTCCGCGCCCACGCGCTTGAAGTGGGTGGCCTGCTGGATCTTGCGGATGGGCTGCATCAACGCGTCGCGCACCACCACGGCCACGTCGTGGCCCGAGTAGCCGTCGGTCATGTCCGCGAGCACGCGCAAGTCCTGGGGCGAGCACTCGCAGGGCACGTCGCCGATGTTTAACTCGAACATGCGGCGGCGCGCGTCCGCGTCCGGCAAGGCGATGTAGATGCGGCGCTCGAAGCGGCGGCGCACGGCCGCGTCCAACTGCCAGGGGATGTTGGTGGCGCCGAGCACCAAGACGCCGCCGGCGTCGTTGCCCACGCCGTTCATCTGCACCAAGAGCTCGGTCTTGATGCGGCGCGACGCCTCGGACTCGCCCTCGCCGCGCGGGCCGCACAACGCGTCGACCTCGTCGATGAAGATGATGGCCGGGCGGCTCTCGCGCGCCATGGTGAACAACTGCTTGACCAAGCGCTCGGACTCGCCCATCCACTTGGACACGAGGTCCGACGACAGCACCGAGAAGAACGTCAGGTTGGCCTCCGTGGCCACGGCCTTGGCCAAGAACGACTTGCCCGTGCCGGGCGGGCCGTACAAGAGAATGCCCGCCGTGGGCTTGCGGTTGCCGGTGAACAACTGCGGGAACTTGACCGGGAGAATCACCGCCTCCTTCAACGCGTCCTTGGCCGCGTCCAAGCCGGCAATGTCGCTCCACTTGACGTTGGGCGTCTCCAGCAAGATGGCGCCGGCCAACGCGCCGCGGAGCTTCTTTGTGTCCGCGTCGTCCTCGTCGCCATCGCCGCCCAGTTTCTTGGCCTTGGTGGACCCGCCCGCCGACAGCTCGCCCAGGCCGGCCCGCGCCTGCTGCTTCTCCAAGTGGTCCTTGAGCTGCTCCGCGCGCGTCAAGTACTCCGTGAACTTGGACTTGATGAGGTCCTTGGACTTCGGGTTCTTCTCGTACTTCAACGCGAGCATCAAGTAGTCCAACCCGTTGTAGTAGAGCTTGTACGCCTCCTCGTAGCGCGTGGCCGTGTCGGCCTCGATGGCCTTCTGCACGAGGTCGATGCCTTTGTTGAGAAATTCTGCTGCCCCGGACATGGTAGGAGAAGGGCGGTGGGGTTGGGGTTTGTTGTTTTTGTTGGGGCCGAGTTGGTGGTTCCCGCCGGGCCAGCTGATAACAGGACAGGCTCGATAGCGCGGCGCGGCGGCGCACGACCAGGCCCCAGTGCGCGGCCGGGGCCCTTTCCTGCGAATGGCGGCCCTATTAGTGGGCTGGAAAAGGCCACGGCCAAATGACAACCGGCGGCCCGGTGCCCGCTGGCTTGGCGGTGCGTGTTCTCCTTGGCGCCAGCTGGCGGCCCTGTTTTTTCCGGGGCGTCTGGGGCCGGGCCCGTGGAAAACGCCCGCATGTCTATAGGAGACGGCACCCCAGGCCCGGACGGGCCGCGGGGACGTGCCGCGAATGGTGGCCCGGCTTTAGGCAGAGGCCCCGTGCTCGCGGGCGGTGCCCTCGAGAAAATCCCCAGAAACCCTGCGGTTAGGGCCAGGAAACAGATTGCAGCCGACTAGAATCCCAAAATAATTTGCAGCCGACAGATAATCCCCGAAATAATTTGCACCCCGACAAATAATCCCAATAATTTGCAACCGGCCAGAATCCCAGAAATAAATTTGCAACCGGCTAAACCCCCCAGGAAACAAGTTTGCAGCCGGCAAATAATCCTCCAGGTCCTGCCATCCAGGAACACCCCAGAAGTTCCTGCGATCCAGAAAACCGCACCTGCCAAAGCCTGCCAAAGCCTGCCAAAGCCTGCAAACTCCTTCTTCGTGACAACGCCCCGGCCAGGCAGCCTGCCTCCGATATCCAAAATAATCACATTCTGGTTTGGGCCAGAGGAAGCCTTCAAAGAAGCACGTGGTCATAGTGGGCACCTCTATTCTCGTGTCGGGCCAGTGGGCGCACTCGCGTTTTGGTCCTCCTGGGGCCTACGGCATAGAGCAGAGACCCAAGGTCCCCGGAAATTGATTTTTTGCCCTGCCGGCTCAAAAACCCGGAATCTAGAAAATCCGTCATATCGTGCTCTACAAGAATGCTCATTGATCTCCAGAGGCTCCTTCATTATCAGCAGAGATCGTAAAAGTGCGGCCTCGTCAAACTAGCCCTGTTTTGGTCTGCTCGGCTCCGTTCAAGGCCTTTTGCAGATTTTGCCAGCAGCCACCACGCTTTCTGAACCGCCACGTCTCCGACAGCAGGCTCTACACACGCCCTTTGACACTTTCTCTGCATGGAGGCAGCCTCGTGAAATAAAGCGGTGTTCTCGAAGAATCTTTCATGACCAAATCAACGACCTTATGCTTTTTGATGTGGGGAATCTCTGGCCTCCTTCCCCACGTTATTAATCAATATCAACCACTGCCAACATTTTAGAAATACTCTTCAGGTGAGTCGCACCATATGCTCTATTAAAGGGTGTACCACTCGTGCTGAGTAGGCCCTACATACTTTCCTACCTAGACTCCCGGTGAGATAGAAGCCAAACTAGTCATTGTGTTTCTTTGGTTTCAAACACGAGCAGTGATACGCTTTTCGCGCGCTCCTTCTTATATTAGATAGACGTATATGCTCACTTAATCCCCGCAGAAGTAAGCAACAGTTTTATTTCTGGAACAAAACGCCTGCGTCCACGTATGCTCACAAGATTCAAGACGTTTTTTCACGACTGGTGTCTTGGTTTGCCGGCTGACAGTTATTGCACTTCCCATCTCAAAACCCAGTTTGGACTCATGGACAATATCAAAGGCAGTGTTCCACCGAATTTAAATGAGTGCCGCGAAGTCAATATCGCAGGGGACGTATGTGAACAAGAACTAAAGCCACTTCACGAGAAAAGGCGGATTGGACCAAAAATCGCACGTCCGGCCGCACATTGGGTTCGCAACATATCGGTTCTCAGACCAAGGCGGTTGGATTAAAAGAAACTCGAACATGCTTGCCCAAGACCCGTTTTAGCCTGGGAGCAACCTTGCTAATTGAATAGGGCTAGAAGACATGCAGGCACTTGTGCTTTCGAAACCGGCTGAATATGCGACGTGCCGCGGGCGCCGTGGTGGTACGCAGGATATTGCCGCGGGTGTAGTAATTGCGCCTGTAGTCCCACGGGTATGTTGCATCTACACCTACGTTAGTCTCAGTTAAACTTGGGGGAGATAGGACACATTATAGTTACATTAGAGGCATCATTCACCAATTTCTTTTCGTGCTTTCTACGAATCTTGTGATCATTGTTATGTTTGGCCATGCTCGAGGTTTGCACATACCGATGCTTGTAGCCTAACTGGAACATACCCAACTGTCGGTCGACATACTTGCGTTAGACCTAAAGTTTTTTGTTTACTTTTTTATGGCCTATCCTTTGCATCCTGAAGTCATAAAATTCGTGTGATTTACAAAGGCTCAATCTTGTGTACAATGGTACCTCGCCCTTTTCTTTCAAAAGAATAATCGGAAACATCCCCTTTACAAGTCTCTGGCTCTCTGCTCTTGCTGAAACCTTTTTTGGACCGCTCCAAATAATATACATCAGTAAGCTTCAGTCCCCTGCGTCACACAATTTTCCTTGGACATACAAATTGTGTTATTCTCTAGCGTACCACCAGTTATGGAATGTCGCATCCATGTAAACCCCTGGTTTTGTCTATACTGGAGCTACTTGGGACCCGAAATGTCAGCGCAACATTTTCCCGGTGAGACACGAGGCGTGAGCTGTCATGGACTGCAGATACCCGTTTTCGGGGGCAATACGAGAATAGAGCACACATGGTCTGGCCGCTGGTGGCGTTGGCTCACAAAAAACTAAAGTCACATGATCAGTGATTCCTCAGCAAAAGCAGCTGCTTGGTAGTAAAGAATTAGGCAAGCGGATAGAATTCATGTAATTGTTGGCCGGACGTGGTTTACGGCCCCAACTGGAAAGCACCATGTGAAGGACCACCGCGTGGCGCCAATAGCGACCTATTTCCGCGTAGATGAAATAGTTTGCAATCTGGATATTTTTACGATTGCTCGCGCAAGACGGCATTAATAGCATCCTAAGGATACAGCAATCCAGTATTCCTCGGGCTCTGGGCCCAAAGTGGCCTCGGCACGAGTTTCCGCCCACACCCCCATTTATGGAGAGCGTAGATCGGAACCGCGCCTCTAATTTCCTCATTGGGTATGTCGCGATGCGGCTAGCTATGGTTTTGAACAATGCCGTGGTGTTCTTCCCAGCCTTAGACCTATTAGTCATCTCGCAAGCAAGAGCGACCATAAGTGTTCAACTTTTCGCATCCATTACTTTTCTTTTCTCTGCATCTAGGCATTCAGATACCTAGCATCGAGCTCCGAAAACATCATCAATTCTGTTCTCAGGTCCACTGCAAAACGGGCTCTCTGCACTGGCCTCAAAATCTACATAGGGCACTAGTGCAAACGACCCAGTACGAATTTCTACACATCCAACTTCGAACAAGCCAGCCCGGGACATTTTCAAAAGTCCTGTTTTTTTTTTTCGAATATGCTGGCCCATTCTCTCACGTCGCTTGAGCTGTTCAAGACGGAGAACTATGTTCCCCAGGCACTCGATGACCACGACGGGCTTCATAAAGTGGTGTCTAAAAACTCGAGCAAATCACTGCGGCTCACCAGAAACCCAACGCACCTTTCGGAGATAAGCAGAATCATTCTGGGCATACGAGATGACCGGGACCTTGACTCGGAGCAGTACGAGTCGTACTGCAACAACATGGAGCCCGAGGCTCTCTTGGCCAAACAGCTCGAATGCGTGCCTTCCAAAGTGCTGGAGGATACACGAGGCGGAACAGAAAACAGCAGCAGCGGCGAGGACGAAACCCACTTGGAGAAATCCGATCACCCAGTAGACGGTGCGTTTGCGTTCTGGCAGGCGGTTCTAGTCATGCTCATGGTGTTTCTGACATGGGGCACCAACGCTGCGTTTGGCATCTTTTTGAACTACTACTTGAGCTCGGATTCTTTTCCCGGCGCGTCCAAATATGACTTTGCGCTCATGGGCGGCATGGTGGTGTTTTTGGCCCAGCTCTTGGCGCCGTTCAGTACTCTCGCTGTGCGAGTCTTTGGCCAGACGCCCGTGCTAGTGACCGGAATCTGCATCCAGACTTTGGGCTATCTATTGGCGGCAGAATGCACGCAGCTCTGGCAGATTTTCATGTGCCAGGGTGTGCTTATCGGGATCTCGTTCTCCTTGATTTTCATCCCGGGCACCCTTGTGATTCCGACTTGGTTCGACAAATCCAAGGCTTTGGCCATGGGCATAGCCGTGTCCGGTGCCGGCTTGGGTGGGTTGGTTTACAGTTTGGCGCTCAATAGCATCATACAAAACACAGGTGACCAGAAATGGGCGTTGCGGACCGCGGGGCTCATGAACTTGGTCATTTCACTTTTTGGCACCCTCTTCTTGAGGCCCAGGAACAAGCAGAAGGTGCTTTATAAAAACACGCTCAATTGGGCCTTTGTCAAGAACACGTCCAAAGTCGTGTTCAACTTCAAGATCTTCTTGCACTGGCCCTTGTTCATCACCGGCGTGTGGTTTGGCATTGTCTTGCTTGGCTACGTCATCATTTTGTATTCGTTTGCAGCTGTTGCAACTTCAGTGGGCATGTCGCACACGCAGAGCTCCAACATCTTGGCTGTTTTGAACGCGCTGCAAGTGGTGGGAAGACCGCTCATTGGCAATTTCGGCGATTCTTTCGGCCGTAACAATACCGCAATTGTCATCTGTCTATACGTGGGGATTCTCCTGACTGCGTTTTGGTTGAACGCCACGTCGTATGTGTCGATCATGTTGCTTGCTACCTTCATTGGCGGACCCGTTGGAATTGGCAGTTTGATGGCCCAATCTCTAGCCTATGACATTCTTGCCTTTCGGGGTATTCCCGAGAAAATCCCTGCGGCGTGGGGAGGGCTTAATATCATAGTGTCGGTTTTCTCGCTTCCAGCAGAAGTCATTGCGCTCAAATTACAAGTGGATGCCGGTGCCAAGTCCTACCGCCACGCGCAGATCTTCACGGGCTGTTGCTTCTTTTTTGCGGCGTTGTTGATGATCTTCAATAGAGAATGGTTGATTCGCCAGACTCTTATGGTAAGACGAAAACAAGCAGAGGAGCACTTGGGACAGATCTCTCAGCCTGGTAATGAAACATGCCCGAACCCGGGGATTGCCAGCGAAGAAGAAAAGACTGCGACTAATGTGCTAGAACCGGAGGAAGTTCTTCAAGAGGGTTGATAGATACAATCAGCTCTTGGGAGCGAATCCCGTGTACTTTGTGCTCCGGATGTTCTACCCGATCCGCGTCTAGCGAAAGAGGATGCTGGCGTATTTCAGGGGTCCCTTTGGCCGTTGATAGTAGGTTTGTGAGCTATAGACGGTTCATGTTATCTTGGTTGCGACTGGTACCTGGCAAGTCTCTAAATCAGCAAGAATTCAGGGAGCTATTTTCCGTCCGTGATACACCTATTCCACCCCTTTGATTTCAAACGAGAGTAAAAGAAATCAGAAATTGTAGATCAAAGAAAGCTGTAATGGCACTCGGGTTCTTCAAGTTTGTATGGTCCTCATATGCCCATCTCACAGCAGGTGCTACTCTCCCGATGACATACGCTTGCGTATACGCTCCAAGGGCTCAAGAGAATACTGAGACATGTATGCGTTGGAGCACAGCGTGAAACATCATTGTTCTTAGTGTTGAGTGACGAGAGTTGTGCTTGTAACAGCTGTTAGACTAGGGCCCAGGAAGAGATACGTAAAATTAATAGAGCTGATGAAAATGATTCTGATTCCGATTGCAATAGTGGCAATCCCAGTGATGCTACAATGCTGGGAGCAGTGCTAATGCTAATGTAAATGATAATATAAGTGCTGAGAATAGGGCTAATGTCAGTGCTTATAGGTGCTAAGGCTAGTGCTGATATAAGTGCTAAATTGAGTGAAAATGTCGGTGCGAATGTCAGTACTAATGTCGGTGCTTATGTCAGTGCCAATATAATTGTTTTTGTAAGTCCTCATATAAGTGCTAGTACCAGTAATATATTAATATCAGTTTTAATATCAATACTAATTCCATTGCTAATACAAGTGCTGGTACAGGTGCTAATATAAGAGCTAATGTCAGTGCTAATATAAGAGCTAATGTCAGTGCTAATATAAGAGCTAATGTCAGTGCTAATATAAGAGCTAATGTCAGTGCTAATACAAGCGCGAATACCAGTAGTACCTGCGCCAATGCCAATTATAACAGTCCCGACACCAGTTCTAAAACAGTGAAAATGCCAATTCTAAGCCCGCCCAAACCGTAGACATCGCTTATGACAATGCAAATATCTATAATCATGGCAGACACACAAGGGCCAGCACGATCTACTAGCAGGCCAAAAGACCACAGACAAACCAAAAGAACACAATACGAACGCAACCCCAGAATTCAGATTAATGACTTTATGAAAATATACAATATTTGGTGGACGTCTTTAACGGTTAGACTTGGCAACTCTCTCCAACTCGTCCTTCTTCTTGATGGCGTAAGAGGTGGAGGAACCCTTGGCAGCGTTGATCAACTCCTCGGCCAAACACTCGGCAATGGTCTTGATGTTTCTGAAAGAAGCCTCTCTGGCACCAATGGTCAACAAAGCAATGGCGGTGTTGACTCTTCTCAAAGGAGACACATCAACAGCCTGTCTTCTGACAGTACCGGAGGAACCGATTCTGGTGGAGTCCTCTCTGGCACCGGAGTTGACGACGGCGTCGACAACAACCTGCAATGGGTTTTGCTCGGTGAGGACGCTGATGATCTCGAGGGCGTGCTTGACGATTCTGACGGCCTTCAACTTCTTACCGTTGTTCTTACCGTTCATCATCAAGGAGTTGGTCAATCTCTCAATAACTGGACATTGGGCCTTTCTGAATCTCTTGGAGGCGTATCTGCCGGCAGTGTGAGACACAAACACAGGAGATCTGATCTGGACGTAGTCGACCAAGGAAACGTCCTTGACCTCGACATCCTCAAAAGACCACTTGTTGAACAACTTGATCTCTTGTTGGGCAGCCTGGACATCGGCTGGGATTGGCGTGGCCAACTCAACCAACTGCAACTCTTGTTGCACAACTGGCTCTTCGATTTGCTGTTGTTGTTCCTCGACGTCAGACATGTTTACTTCCGGTACTGGGGAAAAAAAGAGAAGGGCTTCAGAAATCACTGTGAAATGGAGCTCGGGCCATGGGCGAAAATTTGCCTGGTGTCGCGGGTCTGTGTGCAGGCCGCCGTGCTGAGATGTGTGCGACACCACTGTTTCTGCGGAACACCCCAGCACGCCTGCCGCATTGGGCTAGGGCTCGCGCCAGCCGTGCCCTGTGCGTGCGCACGTGATGCCCTACTTTCGGGAAGCGGCGGTGCCCGATTTGTGGAAACGCCCGGGAAAGTGGGTAGAAGCATGTTTTATGTCCTTTTGAGGCTGTGTGATTACGATTTTCTGCTCAATTTGCTTCCCGGAATCTGGTTGTAGGCGTTTACTGGGACCTGGGATCGGCAATCTACTGTCTGCGCTACCCTACGAACGGCAGATGCTGCAAATTTCAGAATCGCCAGTTTTTTCGACTTTTTGAGGGACGGGCTCTTTTCAATCAGTCCAGATGATCTCAGGCTCTCCAGAACTGTGATGCAGCCGTGTATTCGTGTCTTGTTTTGGAGCCTATGGCCCGATTGCAAATGCTGGGGTATATGGTCGGCCGGCATATAGGCACTGAAAATTTTTATCTACGTTTTTACTTCTTCGCACCAATTAGGCAATGTATATTCTAGACCGCCCCCTGTGTAAACCTCAGTCTGTTTGCAGCTTATGCCAGTATCGAGATTTACGATGACAGAAACTATAGGGTGAGAATGAAGATTCTAGAGGATCAGAGATTAAACTACTACTGGAACCATAGCTGCTGCTGTGGTTATGCATAAAAGCCTACATGTACAGTTCGTCGTCGATCACCGCAGTGTTGCACGTCTTGTTGCCTAATTCGCGGGCTCGAGATATTGTGTAGAGTGCTTCCAATCTAAGAGCCCACAAACTCTTTGGATATCAGACTTTGAGAAGTGCTCGAATATGGGCCTTATTCTCCAAGCTATTTTTGAGTTTTTCTGTTTTCGTTGCAAGTTTACGACCACACATGGAATATGTGTCAATGCAAAATGCTCGTCTGTAAAGCCCATATAATCCTGAAAAACAAATTGCAAAAAGAATGCCATGGTTAGTCATCAAAGTACAATTCAGAGTCGTGCATATCTCTTTTGACTATGAGAAAAATTTCCGCTGTGTGATTTTCCCCTGTTGCTCTCCTCGGACTATTCAATGCTGCAGTCTTATGTGGGAAACCCGAGTATCAATTCTTGTGTTTCGGTTATACTGAGCCTCGAAGCTGAATGTACATTCTATGATAGTATGAACAAGATTTTTTCACGGAAGATGGCTAGTGGTGGAGACTCCAAGACTAAGCCAATTGTTTGTAGAACACAAGACTATAATAGGAAACCATGTAGAATGGCTCCCCTCGGCAAATGAACCAATTATCCTCTACCACCGCCACTACCCGCTAGTTGCAGTCATGGGAGGGGGGAAGCTAATTTCAAAATCCAGTCTAAGATTTTTACTGCATCCGTTTTTCCATTCCATGTATATCTTAATTCTGTATTATTGTGTTCAGAAACAATCCTTGATGTCTCAATCACAACAGGTCTCTCCGGTCCAAATCGATCATCAGTTCTTTGCACTTGAACTAAATAATTTTAAGTAACTTCGCGAAAACTTAATGACCTGAATGTTATTGAGAGGTGGCGATCAGTGTCCGGTGCAATCTAAACCCGTGCGCATTTCAATTTCAAACAGTTCGCAACTTCGAACTGCTCATGACGAAATACCATGATCTATACTCATACTAGTTCTTTCATGATGTCTGTAAAGCTGCGTTCCAAGTGTCTTGGTCCATACAAAGTGAGCGGCTTTGGTGGTATTTACTCTGAAGACGAAGTGCATCATATTTTCAGTTATACTGTCGCTCTGCTTTTTTAGTGTTCTACGGATTCAAGGCTTCAGTAGCACTCGAACAATGCATGCTGTGATTCTTCGCAACAAACCAGTCACTCTGATAATCCCGACCCAGTAGATGTTGCTCAGCTCGCTTCTGTTTGAATTCTTTAGCCTTTTTCTGATTGAAGTCGAGTCATTGGCTCTTTTGTTCTGGGAATTCAGCCTTGAACGTCTTTTGATAATAAGCAGCGCACGTGACCACGGTTAAGCGACCTGCGACTCGGAGTCAACAAATCACTAGCATGCAGCTTGTGTCAGACAATCACTAATAGCCATGTTTTGGATTTGGAATTTGCGGACTTCAGATAGAACTTTTTTTTTTGACCCTAGCAGAACTATCGATGTTCAATACTGTATTCAATCTTAGTGAGCTAGCGCATTTAATCTATGCCGCTCCATCGACCGCAAAGCAGAACAGTATATCGCATGACCCTTTTCGGTTTTAGCGGTCAATCTCTTGATGCTGATTCCTACAAATACACCATCTGCTGTATCCTTCGTCAAATATTTGCTCACTGGTCTTACGGAGAAAAATCCGTACCGCCCATCAGTATCTTCTGTCTTCCCCATACTTTTGCTCAAAACCTCTCCCCACACCCGCGATAGCCTGCGTCTTTCGCAGTATGATCACCGGTCACACTGCGCGGCGCAGTTCGTATTTACGCTGCGAGTTTTAAAGTACGGCCACGTATTAAATGAACCAAGACCTCGAGTAACGTCCGGATTAGCAGGAAAATAATCACTCTGAGAAGGCTACAAGCACAGGTCTGATCCAAAATTCATGAAGTAGCTGTCCGCCAGAAAAACCATGGCTGAATGTCCTCATATGAGATTGTAATCTGGTGGTCCTGCACACACGTCGCCCGTGTATTTATTTGGTCGACCTGTCCACCCCCAGGTTCGAATTCTCACCAACCCTCTAACAAATGTCCACCTATAAGCCTCCAACAGGCCCTCCTCCTAGCTGGGACGCCAAAACCTCAGGTGCCCCAAATGGTGCCTCTTCATCTAATGCCCAAATGTCCAGAGGCTACGCGCCTCCCCAACAGCCCTCTTACCAACAAGGCTATCAACAAGGTCCTCCACAAGGAGGCTATCAACAGGGCCCCCCGCAAGGAGGCTACCAACAAGGCCCTCCTCAAGGAGGTTATTATCAAGGCCCACCGCAAGGAGGCTACTACCAGCAGCAGCCTCAGCAGCCGTACTATGTGCAACAGCAGAAGCCGAGCAACAATAACAGTAACTGCTTGATGGGTTGTTTGGCTGCCTTGTGTTTGTGCTGCACCTTGGATGCCATTTTCTAGATGGGCGTGGATATGTGTACTTTTTTAATAAGACTAATACAACAGATGCTTTGTAGATCGTATGGAGATTCATCCGAGAAGGGCCCCATTGAAAGTGAGGTCCCAGCTTTTGTTCGGTGGCACGGCCCAACGTTCACCGTAAAATCGTGAATGGGAATTGAACAAACATGAGCAATATGTCGATACATATTTCACAGTGATATAATGTTGATTCTATTAGTCAAGGCTAATGTTTGAGAGTGCTAAGCCTCCAAGGTGGCTTCGGTATAGAAGCTGTGTGCGCTTCTTGGGTACAATATTGTCCAAACATATGACAGCTTCTAAGTATCAAGAACATTCGGCTCTCCTGCGAATCAATTGCGATTGTCACTGCCCTCATCGGAAACTTTTGCTCAAACATTCTGGGAGGCTCAAGAGTAACACAATCCCCTGCAAGCTCGAATTGGCCCATTCATTCTGAGTACCATAGAAAAATATACTGACTTTGAAGACACCTTTCAGGATGAAGGAGACTCAAGAGCGATGTGCAAGAAACTATTCTTCAACCATGTATTGCTTCATCTTGCTTCATGGCAAAGATACGTCTAGTAGTATCGTGCAGTGAAAAATAAAAACAAACAGAGTAGCACGTTCTCAAATGGGGCTTGTAGACTCGAGCCCAAACCATGCCGGCTCTTACAAATTGTCCCACTTCATGTGAGACGTCGATATGAGGGACTTTCGTTCCCAGTCCAAAATCTTGATGCCATGCTCCCCTATTGACTAGTCAAATCGGTCCCATCAAAGCGCATGCCGTCATATGTTCGTTGTTTATGTTTCTTTGTTAGGTTGAAAATTTTCTTCTTTGCGTCGATTTATTTTCGAACGAGCAGTAGCAAGTCCACAAGGGTAATCAATGATATTCAGAAGGTCGTATCGGATATCATTCCCCCATGAGACCTGCAAATTTGGCTTCAAAAACACTTCACGGTCCTCACGCCCTTATGGATATTCACGTTGTTTTTATTTATTGCACACCAAGGCGCAATGGGCATTTTATGTACACTTCTTTATTCTTGGTTTTTTTTTTTTTTTTGGTAGATTCATGGTAAATTCATCTGATTTAAGGAACAAAACTATACAAATGAAACTCCAAGCTAACTAGCTCCCAGATACGTGCCAAATGTCGATTTTTTTTTTTTTT
>NW_017387736.1:240582-317241 GCF_001664035.1 Metschnikowia bicuspidata var. bicuspidata NRRL YB-4993 | reverse complement strand
GGTAGATTCATCTGATTAAAGGGGCAAAACTATATAACGAATATATATAAAAGCCTTTAAACAGCTCCCAGCTACGTACCAAGTGTCTTAGCTCGGCCCGCCCCCTTCCGTTAGTCACGGCCTGGACAGTCCTCATGGCACGTACCTGTTTACGTCTTGGATATTACTCGAAATTCGACCCGAGCGAATCCGCAAATTCAAATGCTCTAAAGCCAAGTATTAAATCATTTTTTCCTCCAAAACGGCACGACGAAGTATAATGAACATGATCGTTAATCCTTTATTTTTATGGATATGTATATTAAATCCTCAAAAGATTTCACAGAAGCCGGTCTAGTATAGTGGTAAGTACAGCTCGTTGTGGCCGAGCAGACCCAAGTTCGATTCCTGGGACCGGCACATATTTTTTCAACTTGCACAGGCTTGCGAAACCTTTTTTGTATTTTAAACTATTAACAAATTTCAGTATTGTTGCACGTTGTTGTCGGCATCAGTAACCTTACATTTTTTGATGGTGATAAGCACCAACGCATTGTCGTCACTTGTCAAATAATTTTCTGCCTGCACATCGTCCTTGAACCCGCCATTCAAAAGCAAAGATTTGTAAAGGCTATATGACAGGTCGGACTTGGCAACCACGGCAGCCTCGCCGTCAAGCATGACAGAGACGCTGTTTGTCTCGGCCTTATTGATGTTTGTCAAGAGCTCATAGAGCGAATTTCTCCTTCCTGTTTCCGCCAGTTTCGAAGTGATCCAGTCATGCACCAAAAGTGACACTCGGGGGTTGCTCGTCATGTTCTTGTATTTGGTTGTGTTGATAGGGGTCGAGATGATGATGTAGTGGTTATTTCCTTGGGAGTAATAGGTATAATTCATTAGAGACACGTGGGGCGAATTGTCGAGGCACGTGGCAAGGTGCACAAAGTGCTTGGACTTTAAGAGCCCAACAACAGAATCTGGCAACTCACTGGACATTTTGGGGTGGTAAGTAGCCTTTCTTCACTGACGGATGGCAAAAGGTTGGAAACTTGCTCATATTGTTGAGGTGTACGGGTGTGTGCCGCCAACCAGCAGAAACCGCGTGCGCGCGCCGGGTGACCTGATAAGCTGATAAGCTAACTCTTCTGATACTGCTCGCTTCTTTCTCTAAAATGAAGGTAAGTATATTCACACTGCTTGCTCTTGTGCAAGCAGCTGCATTACAGTCTTCAGAAACTGAAAAAAAAAACAGTCGCTTTTTCCCTGCGAAATTCTGGCCCGATACTGCTAAACTCGGGCCCGAACAAGAAATCTTTGGTGGGGGCCAATCCTCCCTGCTGTGTCCGGTAAACTTACCTTTGACATGCTCAAACTCCACGCCAATTTATGACTCGTGCTGCTTCGAAAGTCCTGGAGGAATCATGCTTCAAACTCAATTCTGGGACTATTATCCTGCAATTGGCAGAAACGACTCATTCACTTTGCATGGTCTCTGGCCGGATAACTGTGATGGCTCCTATGAGCAATTCTGCGACGGCAAACTAAACATTGAGCGCGGGGATATCCGGCGAATTGTAGTTGACGAGTACAAAGACGAGGCGTTGTTCTCGAAAATCGAGGAATCCTGGAAAAACTTCAATGGTGACGACGAGCTGTTGTGGGTGCACGAGTTTAATAAACACGCCACGTGTATCAAGACCATCCGGCCCGAATGCTACGGGGCCGAGTTCACCAGAGACAGGAATATCTACGACTTCCTTCTGATTGCCGTGAATCTATACGAGAAGTACCCCACCTTCCAGTTCTTGAAAGATAAAGGAATCGTGCCCTCGTTGACGGATACGTACACGTATGACGAGATTGCCGAGGCCCTCAGTTCCAACTTCAACGGCCACAACGTGTACTTCAAGTGCAACAGATACCAGGCACTTCAAGAAATCTGGTACTTCCACTACTTGCAGGGCCCATTGACCAACGAGGAATTCGTTCAGATTCCCTCCATGCTCCACTCAAACTGTCCCAAAACAGGCATCAAGTTTTTGCCCAAGGGCGATTTCAGACCGCCGCCTGGCCAGCCTCCCAAATCTCCTGGTGGGAAAGCCGGCACCATCAAACTCTCTGGTCATTCAGGGTGTCTTATTAGCAATGGCCAATGGTATACTCAGGGCACGTGTGCCAAATTCCAAGCCAAGGACCTGCAATTTGGAGGCACGAATCTTGTGAGCTCCAAGGGTGTGTGTGGGGTGACAGAGGCCGGCGTTTTGAATTGCAACAGGCAAAACCAGGCGTCCAAATTTCAATTCCAGGTTGACAAATCCTCGGGCGTGGTGAGCTACGGAGGTAAATCCGAGTGGTGCCTCCACGAGGCAGGAAAACATGGAAGTGGGAAGTTTGCGCAAGTGCCTATTAAATTGGCCGATGGCAACTGTGAAACCTTTCAGATTACGCTCTCTAAGTGAGCCATTGTATTCATTTTTCTGCTCTCGCGGGAAGAGACCGATCATAAAACATTAAACAAACACAATGAATAAGAACAATGTTAAGTGCCTGATGAGAATTCCATAGACATGCTAGAGTTGGCAGCTTCCAGTAGCTTTGCAGCGAGTCACAACTTACTCGAAGTATCATTATTTCGATGCGATACTAAATAAAATCAACGACAGGATCAGTGTCCTTACTTTTGACAATATGTGTAGCTGAAAAGCGGCAAGACCGTTTCTATGATCAAAATAGAGGAACTCGGACTACGTCTTCCACGAAAGCTTCTAGCTCCATGTGCCAAGTAATCATATACATGGTGCATGCTGATTTTTGTTGAGAAAGGTGTAAGTCAGGTTGGATCTAATCAGGTACACAAGTTCTTTTTAAAAATGACAATCTGAAAATACTTGTTTTTTGGTCGTGCACGAAGAGTCGTTAAATTCGACATTGCCGGTTTATGCACCGGTGAACAGAGAAGCTTTCAATCTTGCACAGCCAGGGTCATTTTTAAGCTATAAAAATTAGTAATAGCTTCCCTTCTTGGGGTTTACAAATAAACAGGATTTAGTATTGAAAAGAAAAGGGGAAATCCTTTTTTTCCGGCGAAATTGAAAATCGTGTTGGTTGCTTAGTGGATATATTATTTGTGTCTTTCTGGAAATACGCGGTTTTAAAAATAATAAAGTAAAAATATTGTCTTCAAAAAAAAAAAAAGGATTTGTTTCGGTACTAGCAAATGGGATCAAAAATTCACACCAACCATACTTAGTACTCAAGGTAATTACGGATCTTACATCATTGTGGCCTATTGCCTCTTCTATCTCATTAAACCAGTCGCATGATTTTGATGCCGCGTTTGAAGCCAAAACAAGAGAAAGTGCAAAGCTCAAACCTATCTTCTTCATAGACCACCATACGTTGTAGCATACCATGTCTTGTGCTGAAGACTTTAAGGACGATTTCGGCCCTATCAGAATTGCTACACAACAGGACATCGAAGAGGCACGTCGGGAGCGACAATTGAGATATAACAAGGCCAAACACGATGATTTGACTCATGCTTCCAGCAATGAGCGCCATGTACCCAACTTGGACCCAGAAAAAGGTAATAATTCTGTAAAGAGCCTGGAAAATGAATCGCTGAAAAGACATTTGTATGTGTCGGGGCAAGAAGAATTAATTAAGTATTTAGAGGAAGAGAAGCTGAAGAAAAGGAGAAAACTATATTTATCAGGCCAGGAGGAGTTGGTCAAGTACTTAGAGGAAGAAAAGCTAAAGAAAACAAGCGAAAAAGAGGAACGTTCTCCCGGAGCGAAAAAGAAAGCTTCTTCGAAAAACACCCCATTGATGCTCATTCCAGTTGAGGAAACAGAGCGACAGAAAATATTAGCCCAGCTCGAGACGAAAAAGCGAAAAACAAAACAAAACAAACTTCTTGAAACTGACAGTGAAAACAAAGGGGAAAAAGAGACGAAGAGTGATCCCCAGGGCAGCATATTGAGTATATCATCAGAGCTGGATTTCGAAGACGCGTCAGAAAACTTTTGTGAGGACTTCCAAAACAGGGGGTTCGAGACAACCACTGGGCAAAGTATAGTTAGAGAGGTTCCTCAGAGATCAGGAGAAAAGGAAGACGAAGAACAGCATATTATTGATGACGCAGAAGAAACGATACTGCTGAAAACAATAGAACGAAGTGAGAATGACGCAGCGCACTACAGCAAACCAGAAGAAGGAGACAAAGAAAAGAATCTTGTAGAGGATGAACAGAAAAAAGAACAGAGCTCATGTTTTGAGGAGAACGAAAACCATACCCTGGGCGGTCTCACCTATGGGTCAAGAGATGTGGACACAATGAGGAGGCTAATATTGGGTCAGTTGAACGGAAACAAACCGTTGCAGATCGAAAAGACGTCATTGTTCCCCGCGTACAAAGAAATTTACTCCATTTTCAGCCACACAATCCACGATTGTGAGAGTCACACGGTACTTCTTACTGGAGCATCTGGCTCAGGCAAAACAGAAATTGTCAAGCAGGCGTTGGCAAAGCTACAAGAACTGAGTGGGAGTAATTTCATCACAATTCTGCTCAGTGGCTCTCTACAACCCACGGAGCAACATGCCATTCGTGAAATCGCCAGGCAGCTCGACATGAAACTCAAGAACTTTGGCGGACACACGGACGAAGACACCTATGAGCAAAGGGCCATCAGTGACACCTTCCAAAACATTCTCTCCACCCTATCCAAGCTAGATGATCCCGTGGACCTGTCCACAAAGAAGGGGCTGCTGATTCGAGTCGTATTTCTCATTGACGAGATCGAAAAATTCACGGAAAACCCAAGGCAGACGTTGCTCTACAACCTCTTTGAACTATCACAGGAATCCAAAGTACCCATCTGCATTCTTGGGATTACGCTGAAAGTCACGATCCGTGACTACTTTGAAAAAAGAGTCAAGAGTCGCTTCAGCCAGCGGATGGTGCAAACAAAACGAGCCGATGATATGGAGACCTTTTGGCAAGATGCGAAGGGTTTTCTCACAGTGCCTGAGACAAGCCTCGACTGTTTTGAAAATAAAGATTATCCCAGGCAGTGGAACAAAAAAATGGAGCAGCTTTTCCAGGAACGCCTGGGACTTAAGAGCATTTTCTACACTACATACTTCACCACGAAGAGCTACCGACTGATTTATAACCAGTGCACATTTCCCGTGAGCAAGATCAGCATCTCAAGCCCATTTCCAAAGTCGACCGATTTTGAAATGTACCTGAAAAATGACCTTCGTGGTATCGAGGCCAAAATACTCTCATTGGCACCTCTAGAATTACTCGTGGTGGTAGCCGCCGCGCGGTGGATCGCGAGATCTGACACGCCGCAAGTCAACTTCAAATTAATGTACAGGGAGTACTCCGAGATGATGGAAACCAACAATTTGGAAACAACTACGTTGAGCTCCAAGACGTCGTATATTGACAATATGAGTTTGATGGGCATCAAAGTGGAGAGAAAATTACACTCGCCCAACGTGCTCCAGAGTTGCTGGCGGTTTGTGTACAGGTCAGGAATATTGTTTGACGTAATCTCGAACAACCATGAGGTAAATGCCGCAAACAACCTGAACCTGTACAGGGAATCGATGATTGAAGATTCGAAAATGCTCCAGCTCGACATTTCTTTGGAGGAGCTTGCGAAATTGGTCCCTGGCGATAGTTTTGTGCGGCGTTTCACTCGGTTGTAAAGTTGGTTTCAGAAATATGCGCGCGAGAGCCGTCGGTTTCAGTTTCAGGTTTCAGGTTTATGTACCGGAACAAAAGTTCTTTCTCGCATATAAGGTACCATCCGGTGGGGGCCCACCTCTGGTACGATATCTCTTCAATTTTCATTGAAACATACTATTTTCTTTGATCATCAGAATAAACTTCCTACTAAATTTCTTTGGAACTACAGTTTTCTAAACTTTTTCCATCTCAGAAATTCTCCCAATACATATAAAGCCATGTCGTTAACGGGTGCAAAAACAGAGGTCGTGGGTCCACTGAGGATTAGAGGTTTTCTTGCCAATGGGTTTGAGATTAATGAGCATAACTTCATAGCTGCATTTTCCATCTTGATTATTCAATTGGGACTTTCCGCCGAGAAACCCAAGAAGAAACATATTCTTCCGCAGCTAAGCAAGTCTCATGCTTACAGTTTTAAAGTCGACCAGGCCATCTCAGCCATGGAAAGCTTGTCTCTAAAAATCGACCTGAATATTATCGAGAATATCATTTGTTTTTCTTTCGGGCCAGACTTGGCTCTTAGCTTGCTCAAAAAGTACTTCACGGGTCATCTTTTACACGATCCTTCCTCGAGAACAGAGGTCACCCTTCATTCACACTCGACGGTACAAATTACGCCAAAAGGTACTGCTTTAGTCTATAACTACTGCAAAAGCGTGGGAATGAAGCGCCAGGACATGCCCGAAGTGGTCAAGTCCAGTTTCAACACGATGAAGCTCTTTCAATTTGACCGCTCAAGTTCCACAAGACGGGCCTTATACTCCAAATATTTAAACCATATTCTAATTTCAGAAATGCTTGGCTCTCTGCCTAATGTGTGGTCACCTGAAGCCAAACCCAAGGTTGTGCCGAATTTATACGAGGCCGAGGAGCCAGAAATATCATTAAACACCGACCACATTGGGTTCAGCGGAACTCTGGAAAAACAAAACGGATCAATTGGAGAGTCAGCCAGTCCATTTCACCATCGATATTTTTCCAACCCTGAATCAGATTCTCACGTGCAATACTATGAGTCTTCCTCGGGATTGCGGCTCTTTCGAGACAAAGTATTTCAGATAGATAAAAAAGAGGTATATGTGGAGTACTGCTTTAGTGGAAAAGCTTTCGTGCAGTGGCTTTGTGACTGCACCACACTTTACTGTGCTAGCGAGGCTGTCGAATTTGGCCAATTGATGATTCATTATGGACTTATTATCCCAGTCACGAAATCCAGTAATGGAAACACTTTCATCGATCACAGAGACGCGTTTTACACCTGGAACGAGCTCGAGGACAACTTGTGTCGGTGGTCTTCTCCAGCAAGGTCTGTCAGAGAAATGAGAAAAAGTTCATCTGGCGATAGCGAACAGGCTGGTCCCACAGCCAGAAAATATCAGAGACACGTGTTCCAGAAATTGCTTGCAGACCCTGGTATACGACATTTGTTCAAGACACATTTGGAGAAAGAGAAGTGTGCTGAAAATATAAACGCGTTTCTCCAGCTAAAGGAATTCCAAACTGTCAAGCGTAAATTGTCTTCTCTTGTGAAGCACTACAACAAGACCACAGACGTTCAAAAGAAGGAGAGATTATTCGTGGCCGCAGAGAAAATGGCCAGCAAGTGTCTTGCAATGGCTTCTTATCTCTGCTCGAGGTATTTCAGTGCTGATTCCATGTGCAATTTAAATATTGACTTTGGTTTGCAGCAAGAAGTCGATCGTGTGATTGAATTGATCAGAGGAGGATCCTTTGATGATGCACCACTCACTGATGGTGACTTTGCTGCTTATCTCAAGACTCCAATAATGCAGGAAGAGATGACATTTGAGTTAAAGTCTGATGATAGCAAAGACCTGGCAATCGTTGAGGAGTCGAGTCTTACATCATCTGACTTGACTGATCTCTCAGAGGGTAGCGCGTTGATGGACACCATGCGGGTGCTTGATAAGGTTGAACGCGTTTTCAGTAAGATCGCATACTCCGTTTACAGAATGATGGAGGTTGACTCGTATCCTAAGTTCATTCAGAGCGAGGAATACATGCTAGCGGTAGAAACATTGACACATAGGTCGTAATATGACTATAAATACAGAATTAGAAAAGTTTTCACGAAGAAAAGATTATGCCACAGGGTCCAACGTAGTTCCTTTTTTGATGGTGGCCCAACCAATCAAACGCCAGTGCTTCTCGATTCTTCTGGACAATGCAATCTTCTCATTGACCTCTGTACATGCGGGGGAGGTCAATTGCAAACGAGCCATATCCGCCTTGACAGCGATGACACGAGCACCAGTTGCAGTAGAACCAATGTTGACCATCAAAACCTCTCCACTCTCCAAATTCCGCACCTTAGCACCCTGCTTGGCACCCTCAGTCTTGACACCCAACAATCTTCTCAAAAGGAAGAAATTTATTTCGATGTCTGTGTAAATGGATGGCAAGTTGCCCTTGGAACCAACGACTTGACCAACCAATCTGTCAGCTCTGCACAAGGTAGGGTCGACCTTCGTACCGACACCAATCAATCCACCAGGAACAGCGAACTTCAAGTCGTTGTGCTCGGCGAAGAGAGACACAATGTTGGAGAAGATAGGCTTGCACTGGATCTTACCGTTATCGTCCTTGGTGACAATACCAGGTCTGATTTCGATTTCGTCACCAATCTTGAAGACACCATTCAAGATCGAGCCACCAGCGACACCACCCTTCAAGTCGTCAATCTCCGCACCTGGCTTGTTGACGTCGAAAGATCTGATGACGATCAAGCGGGGCGACGCAGTGAAGTCTCTAGGTGGGACGGGGATGTAGTCACAGATTATTTGGTTGACAGCGTCGATGTTGTACTTCAATTGGGCAGAAATTGGGACAATTGGAGCACCGTCGGCGATGGTACCTCTGATGAAACTCAAGATGGATTTCTGGTGCTCGGACGCAGATTCCTCTCTCATCAAATCAACCTTGTTTTGCAAGATGATCACATGCTTCAATTTCATGATTTCAATGGCAGCCAAATGTTCAGAGGTTTGTGGCTGAGGACAGGACTCGTTACCGGCAACCAACAAAAGAGCAGCGTCCATAACTGCGGCACCCGACAACATGGTACTCATCAAAATGTCGTGACCTGGACAGTCGACAAACGACACGTGGCGCACCAAAGTGTAGCGGCCTTCGCAGCCAGGCTGCTGGCACTTGGGGTGAATTTCCTTGTCGGACTTGAAAGAGCGGTAACATCCCGGGGCCTCACAGGCCTCGTTGTCACACTTGTAGATCTTGGCGTTGGCGTAACCCAACTTGATGGTGATATTTCTCTCCAACTCATCCTTGAAACGGACGGTCTGGACCCCGGAAATGGCTCTAACGACAGTGGACTTACCGTGCGCGACGTGGCCAATGGTACCGATGTTGATGGTGGCCTGTCTGTTGATGATTTCGTGGGAGAGCGGCGTCAATTGGGAGAAGTCGGGGTTCTCTGGCTGCTCAGGAAGCCCGCCGCCTTCCTCAAACTCTCTGCGGGCAGCCTCCTCATCGAACTCGTCTTCAAGGCCGGCGAATGCCACAGACTTCTTTTCCTTTGGGGCCTCCTCGTGATCTTGATCCTCGGCGCCGGACTCGACCTCGTGCTCGTAGATTTCGCTGTCCTCCTCCGGAACAGAGGAGCCGATGACGATGTCCGGGACTGCGTTCTCGATGTCGTCGTAAGACATTTTGTGGTGTGTGTTGTTGGGGGTGACGGAGTGGGTTGGATGCTGTAGGCGTAGGAAATTTTTCCTCATTTTTTCGGTCGAGCCAAGGTCGTGCGCGGCGCGGAAACCTGGTGCGGGTTGCAGACCAGAAAGCCGCTTTAGTGTCGAGGAACAGCCGAAGACGCGAGATCCCGGCAAAGCGGGCGGGACAATGACACCAGAACCGGAATTTGAATGCATGTCGTTGGTTTTGTGCACTTTCATGGGAGCACGAGCGCACTGCCCGGATCAGTCCCAGCCGCCGCCCGCTGAGGCCGCCGGTCACGTGACGCAGGCCGGGCGCGCCGGCGGGCGCTGAAACAGCACGAGCAACCGAACCACGCCAAACAGCCGCACGACGGTACCGAGACGGAATGGGCACGAATTCCAGGAAAACCAGCAAAATCCGTAGAGCCGTAGAGCGGTAGACAGCCGTGGACACCGCAACACGAGATCGCAGAAACCCGACGGGCCAAGCGCGACTGCAGATCACGCGTCGGTCGCCTGGCCCAGGTCGCAGCCTTTCATGACAAAGTCCGCCACCACAGGGCGGTGGTCGCTCATGTAGACACCGCCGAACTTCGAGTGGAGGAGCCCGTAGCCCACCACCTGGAGCGAGTAAGGCAGGGCGGGATCCGCGCACATGGGCTCCGAGAGCCTCCTGGTATCCTTGGGTGCAAAGATATAGTCGATGCGCTTGGCGTCTTTCAAGTACTTCCCGGAGAAGCCCGTCACGGTGTAGTCCAAGTGGCCGTAGCGGCTGAAATCGGGCACGTGGTCGTGCACGTCCACGAAGGCCTTTGTCATTTCGCGGTGGCTGGCGTCGCCCGGCTGCGAGTTCAAGTCGCCCATGACAAACAGCGGCCACAGGTTGAGGCTGCGCAACTTGGCGACGAGAAGCAGCGCGGACTCGCGGCGGGCGGTCTTGCCCTTGTGGTCGAAGTGCGTGTTTGCCACGTTGATGTGGTGGCCCGAAAGCGCGTGTTTCAAGGTGGCGTACGTGGCGATGCGCGGGTACTTGGCGTCCCAGCCCGCCACGGCCATGCGGGTGGCGCCGTCGTTGAGCCAGAACGTGTCGTTGAAGACGACGGTCCATTCGGCCGGGCGGAAGAGAATGGGCACGTGCTCGCCCACGTCCTTGCCGTCCACGCGGCCGCTGCCCACGGCCACCCACTCGGGCGTGCCCGGGGCGGACAAGTAGTTGAGGTCAGCCAAGATGTCGTCGAGCTGGAACTTCAAGGGCTCCTGGAGAAACACCACGGAGTTGGCCACGGCGTTGAACTTGATGCTGTTGATGACCAGCCGCTTGCGCATGTCCCAGGGCATTTCGCCGGGCACCAAGTCGTCGTGGAGCCCGTTTTTGACGTTGTGGGAGTAGAAGCGGAAGGCCACGTGCCCGGCGGCGGTCTGGGGGCTGGGCCCGGCGATCTCCGGGTACGCGGGTTCGGGCACCACCGCCACGCTCTGGGGGGCAGTCAACGCGCTGCCGGGGAGCCCCGGGGGTTTGTGTCCGAGGCCTTGCTTTTTGCTGGGGTCCTTGGGGTCCCTGTTTGGCGAATTGGGGTCCTCGCTGGAAGAGTCAGGGTCCTTGTGGGCCCCAGTGGGCAGTTTGGCCAGGCCCTTCTCCCCATTTGCGGCGGGTCTGGACCCCTGCACAAGACCCCCTTCTGGGCCCTCCCCGTCATTCGAAATAGCCGCCGCCTCCCCCGAAAACAGCCCCAGCGCCTCGGAAACAGGCCCGGACCCGTCGGATCCGGCGCTGTCCGCATCGGCCGTCTCGGGATCTATTTCGCCCAAGTCCGGGTCGTCGTCGGCCAAAAGCGGGGGTTCGTCTAGTGGATCGACGACCTGAGAGCTGCCCAAATACTCGGCCACACGGTCTTTGACAGTCGCCGTGCCGTCGCCCAAACTCAGCTGCGTGTTTTCCAAAAAGTCGGCAAAACCGGACGACTCCGCATATCTCTGGAACTGGGCCACGACCTCTGTTTTTCTGCGGCCCGAAATCACAACGGAGCCTGCCACAAGCACGAGCACGAGCACGGCCAAGAGAAGGCGTTTTTTCGCCAACGCGGGGGCCACCATGGTTGCGGGGATATGCACGTGATCTTTGCGGGGACGCGAATATGTGGAGGGTGTTCGACTGGGCCTGTTTGGGAAATCTGCTGCGTTTCTGCTGAGATTCGGCTGAGCTTTGGGGGGTTTATGGTGGTTACTGTGAGATTGTCTGAGATCCGAGAAGGAAGGGCGCGCGCGCCCATGCAGGACGCGGCGGGGCACACGCGGCGAGACCCCGGGTATGTGCAGGACGGCGCCGTATGGTGGAGCGTGGCATGGGCTCGGACTTGGACATGGCACATGCAACGTTCCAACTCTGGGCGGTCGGGAAATTCGTGAAGAAGAGGGGACGAGATGCGGCGCTTTCTATCGCCTTTTGTTGTTTTTCTTTTGGAATTTCAGGTCTGTTGCGGGGTCGCAATTACACCTGTTGTCGCGCCTGTTGTGCCTCTGTTTATTAAGTGACGGAAGTGATTTGGCACTGGCCCTCTGCGAAAAAAGGTAAAGTTGGACAAGAAAACCCGGGCCGGCGAAGAGCCAAAAGATGGCTTGGAGATAATGTTGTATTTCGAGTCTGAAATATCGTTGATGTCTTCGATCAACAAACTACAATGTATGAGTCTCGCCAACACTAACTCACTCATGAGATGAGCCTGGTGGATGAGCTCCGATATGGCTGATGATGAGTGCCACTAGTGAGTGCTAATGGGTCTTTCTAGTCCTATTATTGAGTGCAACTAATGAGTGCTGTTAATGAGTGCTAACAATGAGTACTGCTGTTCTCTATGAGTGCTACCACTTCGAGCTGCTAATTGGTGCTGTTAATCAGTAATTAGTGCTGCTAGTGAGTGCTGCTAATGAGTGCTGCTTATAAATGCTACTGATGAATGCTGCTGATAAGTACTCTTAGATAGTGCGATGAGTGCTACTATTTGATGATTTGCTCATTTCCAGATCAGTCTTATTGAGCTTTTTAAATTCCCGCCTCTATCTATATGAAAAAAATTTAGCAGGAGGAGGAAGCCTCGGTGGCCATAAATTGCGCAGATTATCTATTTTGAGATTGAATATTACCTGAGTCAATATGAAATATAAGAGACCAGTTTAACCAGAAGAGACTGATTCCAGCCAGTAAAATTGGAGACGGATACTAAAATATCAGTTTTTATCTCTGTTTATGTCGTGAGAGCCACGGCAAGCAACACCTGGGCCTTGGGTGCAATTTTGTCTCTGGCATGTTGAATACTGACAGAATAGTTCCAGCCAGAAGTTATTAGCCTGTTAATGAAATCTATGAGGTCCATAATAGGCTTTTCAGAACCCCGATGTCTTCTGTGTATCATCGAACCCCGATAGCTCAATAGACCTACTCGGAAATATTCTCTACTGCTAATACCGGATACAGGAGTCACAAACGATCTTTGACCATCGCTCCGCTAAAATGTTTTGAAGAAGCATCTATCCGATTTTCCATTGTGTCAAGAAACTCTCTACTGCGTGAAATTCCTAAATGAAAGAAATCAAATTGTAACTCCACAAAGGGTTGCATGGTTTTGATGAGGCTATGGTGGGTGAGAGCATGGGGCCGTGCCTCAAAAGCATTCCCGGTTGATTCATCAAGACTCGGCCTTATCGAACAACAAGTACTTTAGTTGAAGAAATTCTTCAATATTATCAAAATAGGCACAATTTCGGACATGACTTTGCCCCCATTTAACTGTATTTTGCGATGGAAGCTCCCATGTCCAACTCAGTATTGGGTGTGTTGCCTGTGCATGGCACTGTTTTTTCAAATGTCCTTACAAGAATTTATATTCTCCCAACTTGTAGCTGCATGCTCAGACAATGGCTGCTTGTGCTTGTTCGCTTCCATAAATCTTCCCTATGTTCTGTGCGCAGACATGCTACTATATACTTCACATACCAAGCAAACCACAATATGGTAGGTTCAACGAGCCACTATCGGGTGGCCAGGAACAATCTATATCGTGTTTAATTGCAATGACAGATGGTAGTCCCAAGCACACGTTTGAATATCACAGCAGGTTTCACAGCAACAATCGTATGCCCCGGTCTCCTCTAATAATATATACATGGTCTACTCTTCGGGCCACCACTCCGGCAAGAAGGCCGTCAAGCCAACAGAGGCGCCCCCAACTTTCATTTCAAATCTGCCGTCTTTTTTCACGTCGTCCACCGTTGCCAACAAAAATCCGTGGCTGCCGTGCACAGAGAATAGTTTGGCCAATTTTCCTCTTCTTCCAACAACACCAGTCAGTCCAAAAGGCGACAGGGCAACCACTGGGGACGGTGTTGCAGGCTCAGTAGCACTAGAGGCATCCGGCCGGGAAATCTCAACCGTGCTGAGATCCACGCCCCCCATCAAAGCCGCCACGTTCTGATCAAATTCCACCGGCACAATTCTTTTCCGGATCACGCCGCCATTGTAGGTGCGGATCGTAAGTTCCTGGCCCACGTAGCAACCCTTCTCGAGTGAGAGCCCATTGACATAATCAAGATTGGCCTCAAACGGGAGAAGACTTTGACCTTTGGCCGCGTCCGACGTCTCGAAAAGGCCATTGATATACCTTCTTTCTGTCACGTGTTCCTCGGAAACCTGCCGGGCTCCGAACCGGGCCACAAACTCAGGCGCGAGAAGCGACGACGGGCTATCGATTGGAACGTTGGTCAAGATCTTGATCCCGAAATTCGGGATCCTGTTGTCCACAGCAAGCCCAACCACGTGATCTGCATAGTTCGCCAGAAGGAAGCCTGCTTTCTCCACGAAAAGAGCGGCGCTGGAGAGAGCGGCGCTGGGCTCGGCCGTCTGGAAGTACTCCTGTTGGACGTTTTCAAGCCAGTCCTCAAACTCGGGCGTATCGCTATAATAGTAGTACGAATATATGTCGGCCGCCTGCTCGATTTTCACCTGTGCACTGAGCTTGTGGATCTTGAGCATGGATAGTAGTGACCTCTGATATACCGGGCTGATTTCTAATAGATAGTCGGGCCCTTTTTTCACGGTCTCCTGGAACTCCGGAGTCCTGGAATGGAAGGGCACAGGAAAGTTGAAACATTCGTTGATCACGCGGCCCTTGGAATTGAGAAGCATCGAGAAAATCCCCGTCCGGGTCACATATATATTTTGCTCCGGGTCGTAGATATCCTCGTGCATGACCCCCCAGTTTTCCAGCAAGTTCACGGTGTTGTTCAAGCCAAGGTGTCTATTTTCATTGGCCGAGATCGTGTGCTGTTTCTTTTTGACCACATTTGGAATAAGGCGCGTGGTGAGGAGTCCGTTTAAAAAGCGGGCCGCATCTGGCCCACGTACACGTAGGAGGCTTTTAGAAAGTTGCACTATTTCTCCCATACTGCCCTGTTGAAGCCGGATCTTTCAGTGGAGAAGCGGCGGGCAAGATGACATTGCTGAGGTAAGGTGGTGCATATAGCACGCGTCCACCAGGTGCTTACTACGTGAGTTTGGGCGCGTGAAGACTGACCTATGTTGGTAAGTGGGTTCGAATGTGCGGTTCAATTGTTCATACTTAGGTTTTTTTTCTTCCTCTTTCCAAATCTTTTTGGATGGCTTGAAAGGGTGAGGATTCTATGTTATTGCTATGCTATTTGGTTTTGTCGACACAAATCGCAATCACAATGGGTGGAGAAACGAACCTCGCCACCTTGTCGTCTCCCCTCTCATAAATAAATATCAGTAGCCTCTTTCATCTTCTAATTCAATCCTGGACTAGTCAGCCAATTTAGTGGCAGAATCGTTCAAGCTTGCCAGCAAGCGTTCTCTGATTTTCTCACCGAGTGACATCCGCTCTCTCATCTCAATGGCCTGGTTGAGCTTCTTGTTCATTGCATGAAGATTCAAATGCGACAGGCGCTTCGAGCCGTTTCTTGACCCAAAGGTAGATCCAAGGTGCAGGCGACTATTCAATGACAGCTCAGCATGGGAAAGTTGGTCATTTCGAATCGTGACCTGTCCCATATCAAAATACCCATAGCCACCAAGGTATTTATAGTCTTCGTCCGGCAGGTCTTCTTCTTGTTTTATGGGCTGGTAGGGCTCATAAGTTGGGGTGTCCAAAATGATCTCGATTGGGTGTTTTGTCAGAGAAGAGGTCAAGTTGATCTTGCTCAACTCCCGCTGGATACGAATAGACTTCAACTCTTGTCTGCGGTTCACGGAGTCAGCCAGTTCCATCACGAGGTCAGCCTCACCGCTTACAATACGCTTGATCTCCGACATGAATGATTTGAAAGTGTCCAAGAGCCGCTCAGTTTGACGGTATTTTGAAGATACCGTAACCATCACACTGTCTTTCTGAATGATGTAGCCAATGCCGAAACCTTGGTCAATAGATGGCGGAATGCCAAAAAGCCGCAAGGCCGGGTTTCCACAATTCAGAATCAAGAGCTCTGCGTTAGTCAACTTTTCAAACATATCACCAAAGAGAAATGGAAAGCTTGCAGACACCGATTGACCCAGGATGGAAATAGGTGGGAGCGATGTATCTTTGTTCACCTCGTTTAACTTTTCGATGGCACCTGGTCTAGTAAGTGCTTGATAGAGCGCGTTGAGATGGCGCTCGAAGCCCTTGCCCTTCATGGCGTCACGGTACAGCGCTGTGTGGATCTCGCAGCATGCTTTGAACGCCTCCCACTTTTTGGTGTTGTCGTCAGAGGTGATGTACAATTTAACGAGGTTGGAGACCGACTCGTTCTGAACGGCAATGAGTTCTGTACGAGCGTCACGGAACTTACGCGTGGTAATAGGCTCGAGGGTGTTAGCAAGCTTTCCGTACAAGGCGTAGTATGCAATCTGGAAGCCGATTTGCAACACAGAGTCGGTCAGAATGTTCATTTTCGAGAGCAACGTGGAGTCGAGCTTCAAGTTCAAGGTGCGGTACTCGTGCTGGTTGAGGAGATCAGCCAAGCGGGTCTCAGACAAGTGCACTAAGGTGGAGAGTTCTGGGGTCTTTTCAAAGCGCAAGACCTTGGCGGTGGGCTTTTGCGGCGTCGCTGCCTGCGAGACGAAGCGGATGTTCGTGTCAAAAAGCGTACTCTCCGCGCCGTTGATGTTGCGGGCGAGCTTTAAAATCAGGTCGGTGTAGATATCGCTGATGAAGCGGAGGATGGCCGTGCTGTCCATGGAAGAGGATTCCCACACAACACCCGCCACGGCATTGGCAGTCACTACGAGCTGCAACTTGTCATACCAGCGCAGTGCACATGAGCCTACCTGGATGTTAGTGCCCTCGGCGAGAATCGACGTTCCAAAAGAAATGGCGCGTGTTTTCTCCTGCTCGGTCACGGGCGAAATCGTGGTGTCGAGCACCGCAACAAAAAGCGCGTTGTCGATCTTCTCCAACGCCTCCGGGCTCGACTGGGAAAGCTCGAGACGTGCATTGCCCCACACTCCATACGTCTGTGTGGTGATGGATCCAATGCCGTTGTTGACCGAGGCGACACGATCCACGGCAGATGCGTCTGTGATGATGGACTGAACGATCGACGCAAGCTCTGTGTCGCTAAACCAGAGCTGGTGTTTGCTCGTGGCCAGAGCATCTTCGCACTTGGTTAAGACTTCCAACGTGTAGAACTGGTTGTTGCAAATGAACACCACGTGACGTGACTCGTTGAGCTCGCGGTACTTTTTGATCGTCACCAGGTGGTGCGGGGCGGGCACTCGGGTGGTGCCAAAAATGTTGCGGTAGCAGTTCATGGTGAGCGGCTTCCCTGCCTTTGGCGTGACGTCCGGCTTTAAGGTGCCGTTGCGCATTGTCACTATGAACTTGAGAGACGAGTTCACAAGAGACGCCATCCGCTGCGCCTGATTCGGGGGGTTGATGGTCATGGCATATGGATCCTCCTCGAGAATGAGGTAGGGGTTGCGAGGGAGAATGTCACCCCGGAGATCGCCATATATGCCCGGGTAGCTGGCCCCGTTGATCACGTTCAAATAGCACGCTACTTGCGGGTTTTTGGCTGCTTCCTCGAGGTGCGCCTGGATACACGTGATCCGCTCGTCTTGCATGAAAAGAGCCGATTCCTCAAGCAACTCCTCGTACTCCTCTGCGGTGAGGAGCGGCTTCAAAGCCACCGAAACTTGCGAAAGCGTACTCTCAAGCGACGGCACAGGGAGTTTCGGCACGTTGTCTTCCGACGCAAAAAAGTGGGCGTCCATGGTGAATTGATGAGGCTGCTTGCTAAATATCGCTTGCTAGTGGAACCGTCGTGCCTGATGTCTGGACCAGGGTGGAGGATAATAAAGCGAGAGGGTAGCTAGATACAACGATGAGGATATTTCGTATAACCGTTGAAAAGTTGGCGTAGCAATGTATGTGCTTTATTCCTTTCTTTTTCTGAACCACTGAATTGGTGGTAGAATACGGAAGATGGGGTATTTAAGCTAAAGTCGCCAAGGAGCAAGAAGTGTACCCCACAAAGTGGCCCGGTCCACCGAAATTGCGGGGGCGGCATTGTATGCAGGCACACCTTAAAGCCATGGAGTGAACTCCGGCGGTCCGAGCCACCACAATCCCGGTGTGCGAGGGCCGTATACGAATACACAAAAAACCCCTGATTTTGGGTTTCGTCATATTTGGCGCCGGCACTTCCAGGTCGGGAATAAGGATCACAATGTTTTGGCCACGTGCGAGTGGAATACCAGGTAAATTCCGTGAATGCTTGGCACCTTGAAATTTCGTGAAGAATGCCTATACTTACTCCGATGGGCGGCGAGGTGTACTGGTAGTTATTATATGTGTGCGGGAATGGCAGTGTTGTTTGTGACGACCAAAGACCCCAGGGCACGTGAGTTGCCTCACGTCACGTGACACGGTAGAGGTTCCAGCCAATACTTATTTTCTTGGGCGATCGGGGAACCCAGCTCCGCGGTTTTTCTTTTTCCTTTTTTTTTTTTTTCGTTCGGTGTTTGAATTCATATCCCGAAATTGCAGACCACGCATGGCTGGATTTGTGCTCTCAACGAACAATGTGGCAGCCAAAAGTAAGGGTTTTTAGTGATCGCTTAGTGTTAAAACCCACTTGATTTCCTAGCCCAGATCCGCTCACCAAAAATCGAGACAGAAAACTCTCCAAGAAAGTCCCACCTCTCATCAGATGCTTTATTTTTTTTGAGAAAACAAGCCAGGCCTGCTGGGGGCGGCAGCAAGCGTCATGCGGGAAAGCCCCTCCGGGTACGTCCGCGAATATACGGCATACAGATAAGGCTTGCAGCCAGACTAGTCACCCACAGGGATCCAATGCGCGCGAGTCGCAGATGTCGGCACACATACAGCTTTTGTTAGTCAATGAATATTCTGATCAGAAGAAAACTCGTGCCTTCAGAAATCTCACTACCCTGACCCAGTAAAGCCTTAATTGTGTATTCGGCTTGACTAAAAAGTTGAGAAGCCTAAAGGCCTGTCTAAAAAAATTCCGTACGACACACATGAACGACTCGGGCGGCGCGCGCTGGCTGCACGCCGCGAATCGTACCATATCTCTGAAAAAAAGATTTCAGGCGGCACATGATAAAGAATCTATGATGTGTATTTCTATGTTAAGCCTCGTAAATATTGGTGGTAAATGAAAGAAACGTGCGAGCCGCGGAGACTGCAATCCCATGGGCAGTCCTGCGCACAGAGTCGACGAAGTGAAAGTGCAAGTTCGAAAAACGCAGATCTAGTGCCGAAGCAAAGGGGGAAGCAGAATCTGCGGTTGCATGTGCGACATTTGGTCGTATGGGCGCATGCCGGGTGCAACCGAGTACGTCTGGTTGGTGAGCGCCTGCGGCTGCTGTTGGTGGTAGAAAGGAGGGGCCGGATGCATGTGCGGGTACTGCAATGCTTGACGATGCTCCTCACATGCCTCGCGTTCCTTTTCTTCATCCATGAACTGCTTAATGCAGAGATACCCGGTCTCTGTGCGGAAATGACGCGAGAGAGCGTCAGAACGAGCGAACTTCTTGCCGCAACCCCATCGGGTTACTCCGTTGCGCAAGTAGCCCTCACACTTGAAATTCTTTTGCCCGCCGTGCAAGTTTTCATGGCGCTTGCGATCATGCGAGCGGGCAAACGTTTTGGGGCAGAACAGGCACTTGAATGGGCGTTCGGTGGAATGTGTCTTCATATGAGATTTCAAATTGTAGGGTTTCTGGAACACCTTGCCACACACCTCACACACGTTGGCAGACGGATCGGACGTGTGTGAGTGTGCGCCTTTGCCATTTTTGTGAGCAGCAGAATTAGGGCTGATACTAGAGGACAGTGATACAGGCAAAGATTTGGATGTGCCAGAGCTTTCAGACGAGCTTGCATCCAGAGCTGCAGCGTTGAGTGGTTTCATCATATTGACCACCATGCCTGCGCGTGGCGGTCCCTGGTCGGCCCTCAACTCACCACGGTTAGGGGCGTCTGCAGATCTGGGCACTTGTATCCCGGTTGAAGAGGGCTGCATCATGTAAGGCACTGCCGAGTACTGAATGCGGGCCTGCTGCATGGGCATGGTCTGGCCCTGGACTGGGTGTTGGAACTTCATGGTGTTAGCCAAGGGCGAAACCAGTTCGTCATTCCGCTGCGATGGTTGTCTTGGAAAAACCTGCCAATTTACCGGCGCAGGTGCTACCTGTGGATATGAGAGTTCTGGGTTGTAGTGGTATTCCATCGCCGGCATACGTGGGGGAGCCTGCTGGTATGTCTGAGGGTAGTACACTGGCATGTGGCTTTGGTAGGGTACTTCAGGCATGGGCTGATACGAGCGACTCATGACACAGATGTGCTTGGCAGGACAAGGAGGAGGATGCAAAAATGATGGTTAATTAAGAAAAACTGGAGCAAAAGGGCGTGCTTGGAAGGTGACAGGTGGGCTTAAAAAAATGTCACAGGCCGAGGGATTCACGTGTGCTTTATATCTGGGCGGCGAGATCGTTACGAGATCCCGATGTATGCATGCGCGCAACCAACAGGTACGGCATCGGTGTTTGAAAATCGGGCTCATGCCATCCAAGCCCGCGGACATGGAGCAACCCTGCACCCTAAGGGAACCTCAGCCTTTACCCTCTGCGGGGCGGAGTTGGTTCAAATGTTGAATACCAATTAGTCTTTGAAGAATAAGCCTTGTCGCTAGCTCGTACTCGGGATTTGAAAACATAGGGTACATACGAGGGCAAACGTAAGCGTCCGGACTTGCTTTGCTGGACGGGCCAGAATTCAGAATCTTTGTGCCCAATGTGCAGGGGACCGATCTTGGCAAATCAGAAATGTGCCGAAACACCCTGATAGTTCTCCCGCTGTTCATTCCATGTTTTGCCTGGGATAGGGGGCTCATGGCAAGGAAGTGCATAAGCCCCGCTCAGCACCGGGAAGAATCGCGGACATTTCGATTCAAAACACGCATGCAGCATGCATACCGGGATCCCAGACAAAGCCTTGCTGCACACAGCCGGGATTTGAGAGCATGCGAGGATAGGCGCACTATCGCCGAGCGCAGCGCTCATTGTGGTTGGCGGATGCGAAAATGGCGCACTGACGCAAGCGCACGTCACCCATGGAGCAGATAATTCGATGGGAATTGCTTTTTTTCTCCGCGATCGCAGTCCTCTATGGCTGCACACATACGATGTTCGTTTATTTCTTCGGCAGTCGATACGGAGTTCAAGGCGCTTCGAAATATCCAGAGACTTCGGGGGTGCCCCTGTCTTGGTCTTGGGCGTGGAATGCACACCCAAAGGAGGTGCGTGATCATAAAATTTACGCGTTTGTCCCTGTATACACATGCACAAACCATGACATAGGCATGCCCGCATCCAGACAGAGCGTCTGCACGATCCGGCGCGGTGGTCCAAATAGGCAATGAGACGCGGCAGCAGACGCAGGCCATAGCCAATCGCACGCAGTGGACGCTTTAGCCCCACGTAATGAGACTGTTCCCTACCCAGTCCAACTCGAAATCAGCAGAGCTGCAGCCGTACTTTCTCAACATGGGCAAGTCTTCCATGTCCGTGAAGCTCAACACCTGCACGAGCCTGCCATCTGACGAGATGGGCTTCTCCGTGTGGCTGTCATAAGCCTTGGGCAAGTAGTTAAGAAAGAAGTCGTGTAGAACAGGCTTGGGAATGCTCGTCGGCAAGTCATTCACATTCACGTGAACAGAGCCTCCTTCTGCGCCCACAGCCTGTTTCCGCGCCACGTAGACGGCAGCGTTCACTAGGAGATCCAAGTCCTGGAAATTGAACCCGCCCATTTCGTTGAGGCCGGTGAGCGACGATTTTCTTCTGGGAGGGCCCGGATGTCTGGGCCCACGGGGACCGGCCATGGCCGCAAACATATCCAATTTCATCTCGCCCATGGCCACGATCGTAAACTCCTTTCCTTTGAGTGACATCCACAAAATGTAGAAGGATTTCTGCTGCAATTCGTTGGTGAGCACGGCGCCGTAGTAATCGGCGTACCGGACGTTTTCCTCGCTGCCCACTTTCAAGGCGGTCTTTCTAATGCCGGCGAACTTCTGGTCGATCTCGAGCAAATTGGGCAAGATGGCGAATTTTGGGCACGCCAGCAGGAGGATGGACGACTGGCGTCTCTCGCCCGCAGAACCGGCAGCTTTGTCCATGGCCGAGGCCAGCAGACACTTGCCCGTGGTGCCTAGAAACGTCTCTTTGAATTGGGCCATGATGTCCGCCGTCTCGCTGGACGAACCCGGCCTGCAATTCGAAAGTACGGAAGAGAGATTGGTCAATGACAGCGACGAGTGCAGGTCGCCCCGAAGCTCCGAGTGGTACACGTTTCTGTTTAGGTCCGTGAGGAGCTCGAGCTGCCTCCCCTGCAAAACGAGGTCGATCAAGTTCCGGTCCTGCGGATTCTTGCCGTCAAGCAAACGGAGTGTTTTCCCCACGTCCGTGGGGCGGTCGGGCGAGAGCATCCTTTCGACCAACTGGCCCGTGCTGCCCCGTGCGAGGTCGAGGCTGATTTGGTAGCCCTCAAGGGGATACGCTTTGAAGCCGTACTTGGTGTAGGCCAGGCCTATTGCCGAGTACAAGTACCACACGTATTTCTTGGCCAAGTAGTGGCGTGCTAGGGTCTGGTCCACCCGGCCGCCCGTCTGCACCATCAGCTTGAAGCTGTCTTTTCTGTCCGAGGACTTGGCAAGCTCCTTCTTCAAGATCTCGGCTTCCGTGTACTCAATGGCCTTGGGCACGAGCACCCCCATCAAGCCGCTGCCTCTGGCGTCTTTTGCTACAAACACATAACTAAGCCTGATGGCTGTGGCGTTGTTGACGCCAAACAGCGAGGGGTCCGGCACCGTGCCAATGGTGCTGACGCCGGCCTCCTTGCATAGGGCCTTGTGCTGAGTGATCACGCAACAGGCAAGAATGTCGCCAGTCTTGGACTCTAGATAAAACGCGCGGCCTGGGTTGCCCTGCAAAATAAAGTCCACAAGCAGCTTGGCCTCGATTTCGCCGAATTCGGCTGCGCTGAGGAGTCCCGACCACTCGGTGCCTGGAAGCGACAAGATCTGCTTGAATTTCTGCGGCTCCACGGTGGTCTGGAAACGGTAGTCACGAGTCATTGCAATTTGATAGACAGGTGTACGCTATATCGGGGCACTGACGCTCTGCGGATGTGCTCTATGTAGTTCGGGATTTCTTGAAATCCACACGAGAGAAGGCCAACTGCAAACTTACAGGAAAGAGTCTGTTTTATGGGCGACTGGCGAGGGGGCTGGATTCCGGGGTCGAGTGATTCACCTTGCAGGCCTCGTGTAGGTCGACATTGCGCTTCAGAGACGTGACCCCGCCCGCCTGTCTGCAGTCGTGCGCGCCCATGACACAACTAGCGGTGGGGTGCTCCGAAAGCCGGCGGCCGGCACAGGGGAGCCCGTTTCTTTTTCCTCGCACCAGCGGGTTCGCGCGGCAGCTGCAGGACCCTAGCCGCGCCAATCTCCGTTACCGGCTCAATCTCTCATCGGTGCCGGTGAGGCTTGGCATGATGACATGCATCTATGAGTTGCACCTGCTTGCTTTAGTTCCTTGCCACTCTGCCAGCGCGCCAAATAGAGACGTCAGAAATGCACACTTTGGCTTGTCTGTAATTGGACCGAAGTCATGGTCTGAAGGATCCCGGCCGGGTCCTCGCCTACTCCGCGAATTGCTTTTCACCCGCCGGGAGCCGCGTAGGTCCCAAGAAAAGAAACGCCCGCCTTCCGGCTGCACGCGCCCCAGCGGCCTGAACCGCATCCATGTGTGCAGGAACACGGCGTTCGGCTGCTCATTACTAAGGCAATTTGCGGCCATCCTGGCGGTTTGACAGCAGCATAAAAGCTTCCAGTGATCCGCCAAGGGAGGCCTGTTCGGTTAATTCACACCCTTCTCACAACAAAGCCAAATCTGCATAATGTCTGCCGACACCTCCAACGAAAAGGCGTCGAGTCTAGATTCGCAGTACGCGTCGTTCAGCGACTCTTCGCAGCCTAATAGATGGACCTCTTTCAAAGACAGCTTCAAGCCCGCAGACAGAACCGGAGCGGCAAACGCCGATCTCACGTCCTTGGAACGCGCCGTTCAAAACACAGCCGACACCAATCTCGTGTCATCAATTAGCCCGCTTTCGCAGGCGTTTATTGCCTTGGGTGGCTGCGTCGGCTCGGGTCTTCTTATTGTGTCGGGCCAGTCACTTGCAAATGGCGGGCCTGCCGGAGTCTTGATCGGCTGGGCCATCGTGTCCCTGTTCTTGTACTGCGTCATGCAGGCGCTTTCCGAATTGTCTTCTGCGTTCCCCGTTTCGGGCGCCTTTGCCACATACGCCACGCGGTTTATTGACCCATCCTGGGGCTTTGCCGTCGGCTGGAACTACGCCATTTTCTGGGCGGTGGTGTTGCCCTTGGAGCTCGTGGCCGCGTCGCTCACCATCAATTTCTGGCAGTCGGACATCAACTCCGTCGTGTGGGTGGCGGTTTTCTTTGTCTTGATCATTGCGCTCAATCTTTTTGGCACCTCCGGCTTCGAGTACTTCGAGCTCGTGGCCTCGATCATCAAGTTGATTGCCATTGTGGGCTTCGACATTCTCGCCATTGTGCTCATCTGCGGCGGCGGAAACTCCGGCTTCATTGGCGCAAAGTACTGGCGCAATCCCGGGGCGTTTTCCAACGGCTTCAAAGGCGTGGTGAGCGTCTTGATTTCCGCCACCTACTCGTTGGCCGGGACCGAGTTGGTCAGTTTGACCGCGGCCGAGTCCAAGGAAAACCCCCGCATCGCGTTGCCGCACGCCATCAAGATGGTCTTCTACCGGATCATGATTTTCTACATGCTCACGCTCACGCTCATCACGTTCTTGGTGCCGTACAACAACTCCAACTTGCTGCTGGCCTCGTCCTCGTACGCGTCGCCGTTTGTGGTGGCCATCGAGGCCGGAGGCATTGCGGCCCTCCCCTCCATTTTCAACGTGGTGGTGCTTATCTCGCTTCTTTCCATCGGCAACTCCGCCGTATACGGCTTCTCCAGAACCATTCTTTCTTTGGCCGAACAAGGCTTGGCCCCCAAGATGTTTGCCTATGTCGATCGTTCAGGAAGACCATTGGTCGGCATTGCCGTGAGTGCCATTGTCGGGCTTCTTGCCTTTGTTTCGGCCTCTCCCAAGGAGAGCGAGGTGTTTGCCTGGTTGGTGTCGCTTTCGGCCTTGTCGACGTTGTTCACGTGGGCCTCCTGTACCATTGCACACATCCGGTTCCGTGCTGCCATGGCGAGGCAAAACAGACCGCTCTCCGAATTGCCATACCTTTCACAGACCGGTGTGTGGGGCTCCTACTACGCCACCATCTGTTTGATTGTTGTTTTGGGCTTGCAATTCTGGGTCTCGCTCTACCCGTTGGGCTCGCTGCCTGACGCTGCTGTGTTTTTCCAGAACTACCTCGGAGCAGTCATTGTCGTCACATTCTACCTCGGCCACAAGATCTACTCAAAGAAATTGAACACCATTGTGCCCTTGGCGTCCATGGACCTCGACACCGGTCGTGGAGAAACCGACTACGAGAAGCTCCAGGAGGAGATCCGCGACGAGAAGGAGGCTCTTCGGGGAAGGCCCTTTTACATCCGGGTATTCAAGTATCTTTTCTGAGCGGGGTGCGCCAAACGCCCGCTCTGCACCTCTCATTAACTCCTGAAGGAGTACTCATTAAGCATACATTCATATAACACACTTTTCATGAAACGAACATAACGACCAACGATCATGTGTAGGCCTTTCCGCTCTTATTGCTGCTTGTGAAGCGAGAGTATCTCGCCATCAAGATGCACAAAACTGACACCGAGAATCGTGTCGGCAAGAAAGAGACAAGCGCCATTCACAATAAACGCCACATAGAGAAGGCCCTTTTCGGCCAAGTTTCCCGTGAATATCGGGCCCACGCACCTCGCAAAAGTCTTGGCAATGTTCACCACGCCAAGCACTTTGATCAAGTCTTCCTTTGGAATTATGGTAGTGAGCAAGATCTGGCGGGGCACCACGTCCATGGTGGCACATGCGCAAAAAAGGAAGTAGAAAGCAGCGGCAAGGAGGTAAGAGCTGCAGAATGGAATGCTAGTAAAGAACACGGCACTCGGAAGTTGTGCCACCAAGATGGCTTTGACGGGGCCGAAAATAGAAAACGTGAATGCAGACACAAGTGACGAAAGCGAGTCGACCATATTCGTGAAAAAAAACAAGTTACCCAATGCGGAGGGCGAAGCCTTGAACACTGTACGGAAATAGTAAACAATCCACGCGGGGGGCATGAACCCGTACCCAAAAGAATCGAGCATGAATACCACCAAAAGTCTTGCAAGATGTTTTCTTGATTGCGCAGAGATACCGTACTTTGGTGTGATTGTCTTTGGACCTAAAGCTTCCTCGACATCCTGAGAAACCTCAGTTCCTAACAAACTTGACTCTTCCGTGATCAAAGCGCCATCCATCAGGTCAAAATTGCTGTCGGATGTGAGGTGTTGAGCCAGGATTTTGATAGGAAGTTGTGAGATCTCGCAGTTGTTCGAAAGACAAAGTGCAAGTGCCAATTTAGCCAAGGCAACCCCGGCATAGCCAATGAAAACAGCCCTGTAACAAGCTTGCAGGGTCCAGCCGGCCGACAGAATCCAATATTCTATCAAGAAACCACATGCAGACGAACCGACCGCCGAGCCAAATGTTCCTAAAAGGCCGTATATGGCGAAGACATGCGCCCTTTGCATCGGGGAAGTGAGTTGGGAGAGGCATGCCTCCTCCACTGTCTTGAACGGCCCCGTTTCGTCTCCTGAGGTCGAGATTACGCCAAAAATAGCTGCAGATAAAAGCACCCAAAAGTTCTCGAACTTGGCGAATACCAACCCAGATGCAAGCATTAGAACACATCCAGCCACCATCACTAAGCGCCGTCCAAGATGGTCCGAAAACCACGTAAGGAGAAACGAAATGGCGGTATCGCCCACTAAAGTCAAGGTCATAAAGGTGCCGATTTTGGGTTTGGACACTCCTACACTTTCGAGGAAAAGCGTCAAGACTTGGTTGGTGAGACCAAAACTGGCCTTGCGGAGGAAGACCGAGAACAAGAGCAACTTGACATCCAAGGATGTGGCGAGGAAAGTCAGATACATTATGATTGTGCGACGCGCCCTACTGTTTGGTGTGTCGGAAGGGAAGATCTGCTTTCGAAGAAGCCCGCAGTATCAAGTACGCTGCGTAGGTTTTTGCATGGAAAGACGAGCTTCTCACGCGTGCGTATGCACTTGAGGCAATGGGCACCCCAACGATGTTAGCACCAGTCACGTGAGTCTTGGTCGTTCGGCCGCAATTCTTCGAACAGTCAAAGTGTCGAGTCGAGTCGGCCAATTCGCCAGATCTGATGTGCCCAAAAGCTAACTGGTCTTCCACTTTTCTTCCTGGGAAGCCGCTCGCATAGATCTGGTGCAATGCATGGCCTCACAGTACCTGCAGTCCCATCTCAAACTGGCAGACAGCGTCGAGCTTGTGATGCACATCGACATCGCCAAGGTGACCGATACCAACAAACTGCCCGTATCCCGTGACACCAAGTGTCCGGACCACACTCGCTGGAACGCCGCACGCCGCTCATTAGAAGGCCCAAGCGCGTCGACTCGCTCTCGCATGGAAAACTCGTCGCTTGACCGTTTGGCGCACATCGCCAACATGTCACATGACATGCAACAACAGGAAGTCGCCGTGAAAACAGAGGCGCCGACCTCGGGCACCCTGTCCGAAACTGGGCACAGGACTCCCACGCTCGCTCAGCAAAACAAAATGAAGAAGATGGCGTGCACGTGTTGCAGGCAGCAGAAATCCAAGTGCGATGCCCACGAACGGCACCCGCTACCGTGCACGCAGTGCGCCAAGAAGAACCTTGTTTGCGAGGTCAACGCCAGTTTTCGGCGCAAGGGCAAACGCGCACATTTGGCACGGATCGAGCAGGAGTTCCTCGAGTTGAAGCGTTCGTTCCAGGACCCGCACGCGGCCGAGGATCTCCAGCGAACGGCCCCCAACTTGGCAGCGTACGTGGAGTCGGGCCGCTTTTCCCCCAGCAAAACACCGCGAGCCGTGGACTCGCCGGGCCCCTATTTCGTGCCGCCCGAGACGCTCAGCGCCCCGAGCGGCGTCACGCCGCCTCTCAACGCGATGTTGCCGGCCCCTCCGCGCCCCAGCCTACCGATGCCGCTCGTCCGGGCCATGGACATCCCCGACCATGTGTTGCAGTGCGAGGAGAAGTCCGTGGAGGAGATCGTGCTCTCGCCGCAGATGATCCGCGAGTTGTACATGGAGTACGTGCGGCACTACCACCCCATCTTGCCCGTGGTGGACGTGATGAAGGGCCCCGAGCGGCTCCACCGGCTCTGCCCGGCGCTTTTCTGGGTGGTGATGTTCGTGGCGCTCCGGCGCTACGACGACGAGGACAAGCTGCTCCTCTTGCGGCTCTCGCCGCTCGTCAAGAACATCCTCGCGGAGATCTCCATCTCGCCCATCACGCGGTACCACCCCACGGAGGAGGACGAGCCCATCTTGAACGCGTGCTCCGTGTACTCGGTACAGGCGTTCATCTTGTACTCGCTCTGGCCGCCGCTCACGTCCTCGCTCAGCGCGGACTCGTCGTGGGTCACGATCGGCGTGGCGCTCTTCCAGGCCATCCGCATCGGGCTCCACACCGCCGGCGCGTCGCTGCCGCAGCACGCGTTGGCTCAGGAGCAGACGCGCACGTGGCTCGTGTGCAACATCGTGTCGCAGAACATCGCCACGGCATTCGGGTTCCCGGCGTACGTGCAGTTCGACTTCCTCGCGGCGCAACACTGCGGGCTCCCGGTGGCCACGCGCCACGCCATGGAGATCGCGCACTTCGAGGACCAGGTGGCCCGCACGTTGGCCGTGGGCTCGGGCGCCGGCCCGGGGCCCTCGCACATCAACGAGCGCGTGGCGCTCGCCAAGGTCTTGCTCAAGCAGTTGGACGACTTGGAAACACGGCTCGTGGCCGAGGCCGGCGCCGACGACGGCCACCGCCAGTTGCACTACCTCGTGGCCCGCGTGCACTTGCTCACGTGCTACTTTCTCGATGCGCAGAGCATCCCGCCGCCCGAGCTCTCGCAGGGCCTTGTGCGGCTCTTCAACGCGGCCGCGGCGCTCTTGGCCCACGTGGACGCCTGCGAGGCGCGTGCCCGTGTGTTCGTGCGCTACTTGCCGGTGGTGTCCGTGCTCCACGTGTGGCAGGCCGCGTTTGTCGTGGTCAAATTGGCGCACTCACCGTTGAAGGCCGTGCTCGACGTGGCGCACGCCCGGCGCACGTACCTGGCCGCCATCCGCTTGGTGGGCCGAGCGTCCGTGCTCAAGCACGACATCGCGTACCGTGCCGCCGGCATCATGCGCAACATGTGGCAGTTGCTCCGCACGCTCGACGAGCAGAACTTGGCCTCGCTCCACTTGACGGTCAACACGCGCATGTCCGCGTCCGTGTTCTTCGACTGCCTCTCGCTCCTCCGCGACAAGGTGGGCATGGCCAAGCTCCACATCCAAACGGACGTGCACAGCCACGCGGCCGCAGACATGAATGCGGACGATGACGACGACGGCCTGCTGGAGGACACCGACGAGCATGCGCCCGCGCCTTTGCCCGACGCCGCGGGCGGCGACAGCCAGAAGAGCACGCCCGGAAGCACCGGCAGCCTGGGCCGTGTCCGGCGCCAGCGCCGGCTCTCGGGCGTCCACGACGCCGAGTCCAAGGCGCGCAAGATCATCCGCACCATCCCGTTGGACCCGCAGCCCATCGCCGCCACAGGCCGCAGCTCCATTTTCAAGGTAGTCAACGCTAGCACGGGCTCCTCGCCCAACTTCAGCGTGAAGTCCGCCGGTTCCCACGACCCCGCGTCCCCGCACACCGGCGCCGAGAGGCTGCGCGGCCCAACGCCGTATGCCCAGCAGCCGCAGCTGCGTCCGCCCGTGGAAGCCACAGCTGCGCATCCCGGCGAGCAGGACTTCTACGCCGTCAGCGATACCCTGGCCTCCTTGGAGCCGAGCTTGTTTGACATGAACAACGACTTGCTCTGGAAGGACGTCGACAGCCTCATGAACGACTTTGGCTTTCCCACGTGACCCTGCGGTCACGGCTGAAGCGGCCGGGGCTATGGCGCGGTTTCTGGGCGCCGTGGAAAGACGTGATGCGGCCCAGGCGGGCAATCTTGGGTGCCGGAAGCCACTTGCTTTTCGCCGCATGGGGCGTGGTTGCCGTGGCACGTGGCGGAGCGGGACACTTTCCAGCTGACGCTGAGATAGCCCACACGTCCTCTCAAAAATCTCGTGATGTTCTCGCCGGGGCCAAATGTCGTCTTAGTGTCTAAGTTCGGATACTAAGCCATCCGCGAGGTTCATTCACCCATACCCCCGAGACGTGCACTAGGCGTTCTAGTGCTCTTTGCTCGGGCCTTTTTCCTTTCTTCATCCCAGGGCCTTGCCCTATTGAATTACCAGTCTGAACTAGTGCCAAGTACTGCTCTGATAGCCCATGGGTGTGTCCCAATTCTGGCACGCGTTGCGTATATAGCTTTCACTGGACGCATGATACCGTCAAATAATAAATGCTGCCGTTGGGCGCTCCCTGAAAGATTCTTGCACAGCCCTTTTTCTGGATGTCCCCTGGGAAAACCTGCCCGACGGCTATTGTTTCTGTCGACGCTGGATTTGTTTGTTCCGACGAATCCAAGAACAGAACATCCCTGGTCGCCGTAGGCGGCACATCAAAGTGGTACACAAATGGTGGTTCTTTGTGGCACGGTCACTCGGTCCGACGGCTCATATGTGGTTTGGAAGAGTCCCATATAATACAGCGCTTTGTGCTGGTTGCAGACTGAAGATCCAATTAGCCGCCCTGTCTTTCTTGTTGACAGAAACTCTCGAACCAGGCTCTCATTATGTCAAAGCATCAATCCTTCAACGCAGCTGTTCACAAATAGCCCAGGCTGTCCTGGGCCAAACAGAGCCGTGTTTCAAGAAAAACCCGGAAGTCTCATTTTTTCTCATTTTTTGCAACTGGGTTGGTTTTCGTCTGTAAACTGAGAAGAACCTATTGCCATTGCCCTGGCGGCAAAAGACAGATTCGAACACAGGCTGCAATTCAACTTATTCAGCCTCTATCTCCCAGCCAGACCTCAGAAATGATAATGCCAGCTTCACATGCCCATTTTTTTACTATATACAGCCTGGCAACTAATCTGAAGAAACGTACTCAAAATCGGATTTTCCACAGCTGTGACACCCATGCGGTCTAGCCCTGGGCTTCAAGATAACAAGAGCCATCCGGAACTATTCCTGCAGATTGTGCAGCCAAATAGCTATAGAAATCAAAATACCATACTCTAATCCATCAAGAAGACGAAACGTTTTTCGAATGGAAGTGATATGGAGCCTCAATCAATGTCCTTGCCTGGATCTTTGCGATTGCAGCTGCAACATCTGATATGGGTGCCTGCATACACCGAGCTCGAGGATCTATACAAGTCAAACAAAGGCACTGGTCGAAGCCAACTTGTCATTTCTCAAGCCTGCTTTTCGACTGGGACTCCAAACTTTCAAATTGCCGATTTTGAAAATGGCGCCAGGAAACTCTGCCATGAACAATCCTCACGAGGAGGTGCAGTTGGCCTTGATTACGCGGATAGTTAACAACATGGTATGTCTGATATCTTCGTGATTCGTTCACCTTCCAGGATTGAATCCTTCTCCAGGTCATACCTATGTACGGTATGGAAGCTCCATTTTCCTGACGTGCACTAACATGTAGAAATCGCTTAATGAGTCTGTTTCCGATATGAATTTGACTTTAAACGAGATCAACAACAAGAATAAAGACGTGGAGGCACTTACCAGAATGTGGCATAACTATGCCAAAAGCACGGAGTATCATTTGGAGACTACGGGCCAGACCCGAGACCCGCTTTAGTTACAAGAAATTGAAAATAGGTGCTCGGAGCTTTCTTTCAGGTCCTACTATTAGGACAATTGGATCTTGATTCCGCAAACGTATGGATTATCATTGGATTTCGCAGGAAATTTTATGATGCATCATCGCAAATGTGCCCCGAACCATGATCTGCTGTAGGTTCAGACGTTGGTGCCACGTCTGCTGATGACACCTCCACTGAGACTATCCGTACTTCTCCCGAATTGTACGTCACTTCCCGAGCAGTTCCTTTATGAAGACATCATTCACTCGATTAAGTGAAGTCTAAATAACAGCTGCTTGCTTGCAAAACGGCCTAAATCGATTTCATCTGTGAAGTTCAAACAGTTCTACAAAGGCGCGTTTCCGTGGCCGTCTATGATGTGTTCCTGTGGCACCCCAGCCTCGCTACTCTTGTGGGTCAAATCCACTTGTTCATTTCCAATACACCATGTGTACATATCTACGTCAGAACTCTTGTAAAGCTTATATTATGCAAGTATGGTACAAACTTATCCTGTGCTACGAGAACCAAACGACCGCGATGCACCAGGACCCCAGGTATGCCATCCAAAGTTCCAGTAGTGCCAAAGCAGAAAGCTGCCCTGGCGTATTTTCTTTATTCTGGTTACTCCTGCTGGGTGGGCAACAAACCAAATCTCTTTTTCAAGGTGACTCTTTGTCTAGAGTACTTGTCATCTGGCGAAAATCTGGCTGGGTGGGCAGACTTGGTGATCTCGCCGTCAGCAGTAGTCTTCGCCAAAGTGTAGACTCTCTTGCCGTCTGGGCCAATAGTGTACATCAAATGCATTTCCAGGTATTTGTGCTTTCGTTAATGATGGAAAACTTTCCCGGTGCTCAGAATTTTTAATGCCGTGATGAGATCACGTGGTGCACGGGTGCGTCGCTCATGTACACGGGTGCCGTTCGCCAAAGGAAGAAAAAGACGAGGGTTTATCTTTCTTTTGCCTTGGAAAAATCATCTGTCCTGTTCTCTCGCAATTAAACTTACTATGATACGCTTCCAGGCGTTTTCTCATGTGTTCGCTGAAAACATTGCACGCTTGACCGTGTCACGTGACCCAGCACACTATCTCAACGTCACCGAGCAAGCACTGGGCCAATATCTATGATTCTACCAGTCCAGCTGCAATGGCGCCCCCTAAAAAAGATGCTTTCTCGGATCTCCTCAATTACGCGCATGAAAATCTGCTGAAATCTTTGACCGGCTCCTCTTTGACTAATCTCTCTCTGAAACCAGGGCCTCAGGCCCAAGCCAAGCCTAGCGACACAAATAACTGGGGCAATTTAGACATCTTGATGCCGACCCTGGTGCTCAGCCCGCCGGACAGCACGTCCCTGACCCCTCTGAATATTTCAGGTTCTGTGTCAGGCGGGAATCCCAATCCAAATGGCGGGTTTTCGGCAGAAAACGACCCCTTCTCGTTCTTCGACAAACCGCCGGCTCCTGAAATGCAAAGTCTGGCCGCTTCTTTCACCGCTACAGACCCGTTTGACTTTTTCGAGCTCAACTCTCGTCCTGAAATGGCTCTGGTCCAAAGTTCGAGTCCCAGTGGCATGTCTGACGAAAGCTCGCCTGCACCAAAACTTCCGAATAGGCCCAGTGCAGACGCCACGTTGCTTGACGACGAGTTCACAGACGCTTTTCCCAGCACGGCCCTGAAACCCCAAAGAAACGAGTCTCCAATTGCAGAGCCAGCTCCGAAACAACAAAACAGCGATCCGTCTACTCAAACTGGCGAAAGGGACCACGTCTTAGCGGCACTCATGTCTGAGGGGTTTCCAATTGACATTGCCAACAAGGCAATTGACCGTGTGGGCCCTGATTTCGAAAAGTGCGTGCGCCTCATAGTTATGAAGAGCGTGCGTCCCGAAACCCAGAGACTGGCGTCTCCATCCATGGATCTCGGGAGTGCTTTCCAAGGTGTGTCCAATGACATATATAAGAAGGCAACCTGGCTCCTTGATCAATCGCGGAAAACTGTCATCAAGAACATCAACAACTTGCAAGCCCAAAGAGCTCGGCGGGAGGGAAACGATTTGCCCGCATGGATAGCAAGCCAGCATAAATACAAGGATCAAGCTGTGGAGAGAAAGAAAGACGGTGGCAACTACGAGGATTATGGCACCGACGATGAAAACATCAACGAAGCCGAAATCAGGAGTATTGTCCAGGCCCAGCGACAAAAGGAAGTTGAACGCCAGCGTCAGAGACTAGAAGCCTTAGGCAAGCCCAGCAAACCGAAAGGCTCTCATGACTTGCAAAGCTCGAGAGAAAACAGAACTACAGGACCCAGTTCGGTTCCGGGGCACGTGACTTCGTCTGAGCTTCCGGTGGCCCCTGAAAGACAACATCATCTTAGTTCACAATCCTCGGCATCCTCGCTTCACAAAAACGAGCATGCACAAGGTTTACCCCGTGTACCCAGACCACGTGCTCAAACTCCCAGAGCTCTCAATCAAAATCAAACACCAATACCCGAGCCCCAAGCACCCCCAACTCCGGAAGTCGATTTGCTTGGGCTTGGGACCCCGCAAGCACCACTTACTAGAGCGCAGCGATTCAAACAGAATTCAAAAGACGACATGTCCTATGTTTCCCCGTCTAGACGCAGGCATGCGGATCACAAGAGCACAGAAAGGACGCCCAGACCTGCCACGTCCGAACCTTTGAACACGTTTGCACAGTCTGACTATGAAACACACAAAGCCAAGGGAGCGGCTTCGTTCTCCGCGGGCGATTATGACAACGCATTAACCGCATATAATAGATGCTTACAAAGCTTGCCCGAAAAGCATGAGCTTAGGATCGTCATCACTTCGAATCTCGCTCTCACTGCAATCAAGATAGGAAACTACCGCCTTGCTTCTCTGAACTGTGAAGAAGGTTTGGCTCTTGTCGGTGATCATGCTGGTGATCTGGAATGGCTTCTAAACGACAAGAACATAAAGTATTGGTTCGTGCGGCTTTTGGCACGGAAAGCCGAAAGTTTGGAAATGCTCGAGAACTTTCCGGCTTCATTGGAGTGCTACATGCTTTTGATCACGAAGTATGGAGTGAACGACAAAAAGACCATGGATGCAAAGAGAAGAGTAAACATTATCGTGAATCCTGTGAAACAGACATCGAAACCGACTCTGAAACCCGCACCGCTGTGCAAAACCTCACCTTCTTTCTCGAGCAACAAGAAACTCGATCAGGTGAAGAACCAGCACATGAAAGAAAAATTACAGGAGCAGCAAAAATTTCAATTACACGACGTCGTGGATGATAGAATCCAACAGTGGAGTCGTGGTAAGGAAGACAACTTGAGAGCTTTGCTCATGTCCTTGACTGACGTTTTACCACAGCATCTTGGATTTCCCTTCATTACGAACAAAAAAATCACCATCAATGAATTGATGCTTACGAAGAAAGTGAAGGTACATTACATGAAGGTTATCAGCAACATTCATCCAGACAAATTGGGAAGTTTTCTGCTCGAGGATCAAATGATTTGTCAAGCTGTCTTTGTCACGTTAAACAAAGCATGGGACACATTTAAGGTCCAAAATAATATATCGTAAGTATTTAAAGATGGGAAAGCAACAAATCAGATAAGCTGTTTGTTGTGCCCAGTCATCGTGTCCTGAAAAAATGAGCGTCTTCATCTTCTGACTCGCCTTGCTTATTATTTACGACAGACGCTCACTATTTTAACTACTAAGAATCAAAACAATAGTTTAGAAAGAGTGGAATGATTCTGACCATATCCTCCAATATTCACTCTTATTACACACACAATCAGCAAAGTTTCAACTCATACATAACACTGTCAATGATGGGGCCAATTATGGGTTCTTCCATACGAAGTCAAGAAAGGTCCTTTAAGTAGACTTTGACATGAAAGGTCGACTTCACAAGATTTTCCTGTCAAGCATAGAGTCTTGGACCACCAGCTCATTTCAAGAACCAATATTATGTGATATTTCAAATACTAATTCGGTAGCAATACATTTTTTGCACATTTTGTATATTAAGTCACATATAATTTTCAGGGAGAACGATTGAAGTTTCCAGCACAACAATTGGTCACATATCATGACCCAATCAGAAGAAACCTAACCCATCATCGCCAAATTCAAGTTGCTGATGCTGTGAAATTTTGGAAAAAAGATACTCCGGTGCCGGGAGTCGAACCCGGGTTTGCTCGGTGAAAGCGAACCGTGATAGCCGTTACACTACACCGGAATTGGATTCTCTTATTTTTTGTTGGCGTTACTCATGGACTTGTTTCTTTAATAGCTCGCCTTTGTTGTAGATAAATATTATGAACACATTTTGAATATATGGAATACAAAAAGCGCAGTGAGCAGCTTGCCTCCAAATGAGCCCAATAAGCGCTGGAGAAAATTTTGGAAAGAACTATACAAACAAGAATGGTTGGTGCAAAGGGATCTCACTGCCATCCATCTATTCAATCATGGCTACTAAGTTTCCTTTCTTAAAGATAAAGATGGAGTGTTTGATTCAGATTCGGGTTTGTTTTTTGAAAATTTGCTATAGCGATCAGAAGCTAAGCCAACTCTACAATGAGTGTGATCTTGTGCGCTTCTGGTGGCAAAATATCGGTTTTCAACCACCAATGCACTTAAGGGAGAAACTAGCTCTTTCAGATACTTTCTTTGACAGTCTAAAAATTCTTGATTGGTTTGATAAAGTCGTTCGCAGGGTCCATTCGTTCAGGGATGTAAAGACAAATGTACGTCTTGCCGCCTTGACAAATGAACTATGGTCATGGGCCCTTAGGAAAACATGTCCTATGGCACAGCCATATACCTTTAATATTATTCAAGACGTTGAAATTGCTTGTGGGAAAAAGCGTTTTTGAGAGAACACCTATCCTCTTTCAGAGACTTCATGAATTGGTGCTCGCGCCTTATCGCCTGAGTCAATGTGGCGATCTATTATACATTTCTTCCTTGTAGTTTTTCGTTTGTGGTAGGGTTCTACCTCCCTCCAATGACACCCTATAATATGACATTTCTTTGAAACAATTGATTTGTGTCCGTCAATTTTAAATGATATACAATACGTAAACAGATACGGGCCAAGAGGACCGTCTAGGCTATGAATTACGGAAGGGGGCGAGTCGAGTTTTGACACTTGGGCGTATCTTGAGCATTCCAAAAGTATATATATGTATATATATATATATATATGCATGTATGTATAGTTAGTTCTGTTTCTCTAATTAGATAAAGGACGGGGATCAAATAGAGTGTATAGAGTCTACCTTGCGATAGCTCATTTCTGCTTCCCGTCTATTCATACATGTCTCTGGTCAAAGATTCCGTATTCATTCTGATCTATTCTCCGATATAAACGATTCTGAATGTTTCACCATCTTCGTACCCTCCCAGCGGGTAGATCAAATTATTGTTCGCAATTTCAAACAATTCCCCTGGTTGGTACTCCAAGTCGAATGCATCTCTTTCTTCGTTGAAAACGAAATGCAATACATCTTCGTTGCTGTCTGTCATGACAAGTACTCCATCTTTGTACCCTACGTATTTCCCCTCATACTCTGCCTTGGATTCAAACATGTTAAAAAATGTTCCGGTAATACTTGCTTCTATCCTTTCACCGTTCACTTCAAGCTTTAACACTTTCAGAGCCAAGGACTCTAACAAGAGAATCCCTGCGCCCATTACAGTTGTGGGAAGCATCAAAGTAAAAAACGTGATTGGGTTCAGAAATTTCATTTTGTTACGGAGAGTATGATTTGTTAGTGTTCAAGTAACATTTGAAGGACATGAGACTTCTGCTTTATATTGATCAACCTCTGTGCATCATATACCTCGTCTGTCGTAATCTTGTAATATGTGTGACTAGGGGGGTCAGATGATGCGGGCACAACACTATATTCTCTCAGCTAGAGTTTCCTTTCATGTTGACGCTTGATGTTTTATTGATTTTGCGTGCCTCGTTTCATTTTTAATTGTAACTTTCCTGATGTCTATTAAAAACAGATTCAGACATGTCTCAATCACGACCAATTAATGTCTCTATCTCAAATTAGTTGAATAAGCGATTTAATTCTATAAACTTACCAGGCATAGACTTAACGGCCTTCATTTTTAAAACCTTACAAAGCAAGTAGCAGGTCGTACTCATAACACTTTCTGCCATATAAATGTTAACTTGAATCCGACGTCACCGTTTCCGAAAGCAAATTGGGCACCCTCATTATGCTGCGTGATCAGATAGACGAGAGTCACTGAAAAGGGTAGTAGTAGCGTTCTTGCGCCAAGTTAAAAGTAAGCAACACCTGGTTTGTGCTCGACAAAATATTGGTTTTTTTTATTAACCAGCTGTTTAATCTGTAGTTCAGTCTTTTGTAAGAAATATAGTAATACCATGTCGATGCGTCTTCACGTATGGCTTCTTTCGAAGCAAGTCAAACTTGGCCAGACCTAAATTCCATTTATTTTTCTTGGTACAAAGTTTCGAGTTTCCCTCGCTTGCAATTGATGATGTCAATGGTGTCCCGTCTAGCATTATTCCTTGATAATCAATCTGGCTGAAGCAGAGAATGTGAAGCGCTAGCAATTTCCTTTCGTTGGCATGTAAGCGAAGTTATTTAAGTCTACCGTTTCTGATCGCTCAACTGAAGAAATCTCGAAGTACGAGACTTCTAAAATCGATAGAGTTGCTGTCTGCTTTTCTTATATTCTGATGTGAAAAAGTTCACTCTTTAGATTTACAGCTTTCTGTGAGGATGGATGATGGCCCCCCTCTTTCTTCTTCACTTCAACCACAATTAATAAATCTTTGTACATTACAGTCCTCGACTGAAATGCAATATTTGTATGCAAGATCATGTAAGCTCTGATCTTCCAGTCAAATACCACATTCTAATTACAGTTCGTTCTTACTGAAAACACGAATGGGTTCTTGTTGATAACTAAGAGAGAAAATAATCATTCAGATTTATCTAACCAATTTTCAATCGGGTGCTGCAGTAGAACATCACATGATTCCTAGGATCAACAGTTTTGGTCTGGAATTTGGAGCTCTAGAAAACATCTCTAAGTATTTCACTTTCAGCTTTTGTGATGTTTCTTCTTTTTTTGGTTATAAAAAGAAAGGCGTTCTTCTCGAACCTCTGGCTCACCAATAGTTTTGGGTCGCCTTCCTGAACACAATATATTTTGATATAACGGACAGAGATCCGTATGTGGAGCCTATCAGCTGGTCATTAAAGACCCAGAAGATATCGACGGGATCCTGATCTCCAGGCGAGTCAGATTCAATCACCATATAGCCATCGGAGTCAATGATATTCTCACGCTCATACACTTTGATTGGAACGGAAGACGCAAAGTCTTCCATGGGACACATTTCGAATTTTCCATCTTCGCCCACAGTCATATAGGTGTCGTCGAAACTTTTTACAATCCCATTTTCTACCTTGTACAAAGTTCCTTCTCCCAGGGCTGAAACTTTGTGAGTACTTGAAATAACAATCTCTGTCTCTCTCGGAAATCCCAGACTTATCCCGACAAGATATAAATATCCCTCACCCAGCAAAAGCTTGTTGCTGGCCAAAGCAAAGTGAGTAAACGTGCTGACAAGACAACTTGCTCCAAAAGCTTCATTTAGTTATTTCCTTATTTCTTAGTTAGATATTTACAAGGTATGAGGAAACGCTCTTATATAAGCGCATTTGTCTTGAGGTCAAGAATTATATACTATGACTTTCTATTCGCCTGCTGAAGACTTTAGGAGCAAAATCGATTGTGCCCACAACAAATCTAGACTGAGTTCATTGTTCTTCTGCAGTAAAAACTAGACGTTTCTATCTTTACATTACTTCTGATTTATAATGGAATCGATTGTCCTCAATCATTTGGTAGATACGCATTGTCTCCGGAAAGAGCAGAGCGTGTATGATCTGCTGCGTTGCACAGCAAAGTAACCATAAAACACAAAAATCTTATTTCCCACAATGTAGTCACAAACTTCCCATCCACAGCAAATTATAGCGTCTAGTTAAATTAGAAAACATCAATAAAAATAACAAACAGCTTTCTTCATGATTGCGACGTGATAAGCTGGGGCCGTTGCAGCTAGAAGTCAATTGGAATCAATAACTCCTATTAAATCAAGATTAGTCTCAATGCATTTGTGTACATTGCAGAAAAGACGGATATCAGGAGTCTATATAGAGGCCATATAATTGAATAAGGCAAATGCAGAACAATGCATGCTCGTGCGTTCCAGAATCCTTCTTCTCGGATAGTGTAAGAAGTGAGCTCTCTCAGTTGACGCTAAAGATATTAATACATTTAAAATATCCATTAAAACAGAGATATTCAACCTTTTCTAGAATCTGATAATGGAAATGAACCGAAACCAGATAATATATCTTTGCTGAAAACCTGATTCAAATCTATAAAAAGACGCGATGATTTATTTTGAAGAATAATAGTGCAACTTGTGCGAAGCGTCATCGTGGGGTCTTTCCATCAAAGTCAGGTAGGTGCAACAATTTTAAGTCGATGCATCTCAGTTGATCAACAACTTTATTATAAAAATAGAAATTCTCGGCAAAACTTGCTTGATTAAGATTCCCCGCCCAGTTATTCGCGTCAGAGAAAGGTTGAATCGTGGCCCCAATCTTGCAAGCTAAAAATGCGGATTTGAACAGGGGATTATCTCCCGACCGAATAATTTAAAGCAAACGATTTTTCTCGGTTATAGATTTGGCTAGATCCAGTTACTGCTTGCTGGTCATTTTGACCAACTCTGCTCGAGTACGCTATCCCATAATCTAGCAGAAATGGTAGCTTTCATGGTATGAACAATAAGACATCCGAAAAAGCAATGAAGAGTCACGTTCTGCATATATTTTGGCTAAAAGCTGCTTCCTACCTAGGCCAAAATTTCTTTCCTGTCATACAATGGATCATGTCCGTCTAAAAATGAAATCACAGTAGAATCATGTTCATGTTTGGAGTGATCCTTCTATATATTATTCAGATTTACGTACCTCACTCTCGAGAAATTAGTGATGTAGAGCTGGCTCGAAAGACGCTCTCAGGCAACCTTTGTTATTGTTGCGCAAAATACAAGAACTGCATTGGTTCGTTCTTTAAGTTTAGTCTTACAATTTACTTCAAACCATATTCATCTCGCAGGAGGTGGTAAATAATACACTCGAAAAATTGTACGTTGAGGAGTTGTGGCATGTGCTGCCTTGAATGGGTCAGCGGCGTTTTGAGAATTCATGAATAGGCTAGAAATGTCTGTTGACACCACATTTTAGTGCAAATTGAGCAGTGATCGAGAGCTTTCTGTAGTAGCTTTGTCGAAAACTATCTTCATTCAGTACACTTTAGCATTCTTTTTTTTGTTTTTTCCTGGTTTGAGTTTAAGTATATATTCAGGTCCCAAAGTGGAGGGGTATTTGCTCTCTGATTGGCGCGCAACCGAGAATGTCCCCACCAAGTTTGCTTCTCTCGTCGCGATCATCGAAACAGTTGAACTAGCCATCACCTCAATTGCTTAATAATATTATATGACAGGCACGAGTTTACATTCCCCTTGTTTCATTTTCAAAGACTTCAAAAAAAAAACCTGTCCAATCACGCGAAGGGCTCAAAAGTATGGATTCCCGGGCTCTCAAACAGTTACGCGATTTATTGCCAGTTTCGTGGCTATCTCCATTATGATGATTATCTCATGGGTATATTATCCTGATACTCACCACAGAACGATTCAATCAAGTGTCCATTAGGTTTTGAAGCATCCGGTCAAGATAATTACATAGCCGAGTGAAGATCCGCACATTGCCAACTAGCACAGCCACCAAAGCCTAATCTGACAAAAGGCTTTAAGTGCAGAATTTTAAGCCATCGAAAGAGAATCAAAACACATTCGGCCAACTCTGGGAACACATGGTTCCACCGTCAGAAGGTATCGCTCCATCGCCTTGTGGATTTTGGCGCTGCGGGCTTTTGGCCCGAATGTTGTTGTAGGCCTCGATGACAGGTTAGTGTTAGCTGGTGTATGCAGTAAGTCATGCTCTGCGCTGCTGCGGCCGGGCACTTGTCAGATCGACATATTGCGGGGTCTGACCATCTGTGCGGCTGAGCAAAACATCAAGCATAAACATCAATCCAAGTAAGGCCGGTAGTATTTCTTTTTGCTTTCCATATGCTTGATCTGACAAAGCAGTCCCCAAAACTGGTCGGAGCATATTGGTCTATGTGCACGAATACTCCTGGAGTTGTTTAACAATCGGGAGTTTAAGCCGCCTTGCCATTTTCGGCCTGTGTATAATGCTCGAAATTTGGCACTTTCGCACCGTCCGAGCCGGGAAGGCGCAGAGCGGGCGCCCAAATATAAAATTGATAAACATCAAGGACGGACTGACCACTTAAATAAAGATTTTCAGCAGCTTGAAGTAGCCTCAGTATTTTTGGTTTTCGGATTTTTGAGAAATTACGCAGCATGACTTCTAATTTTAGAATGTGATGAGCAGGAACGCCGCATGGCTCGGAGCCACGCAGCAGGCTATGCAGCGCCAGCGCCTTGAAATGCATGCAAGAATAAACTCAAGAGCGTTGGTAGATAAATCGAGCGTGCCTCCGGGGAATTTTTTTCCTGCTGATTTCATCTCAAAATCTCAATATATTGTTTTTCGTTCACGCCTTTGCCAGCACATACAAGCCAGCACAAGCCAGCACAAGCCAACACAAGCCAACAGGTCATTTTCTGAAAAGACATTCTAATCAGCTCCCCACTTCTATAAGTCACACCACTATTTCTCTCCATTCGCCTGCCCCGCAACTGCAGCTGGAAGCATCGGAAATCAAGACACCAGAAAGACACAACCCAGACCGCAATGACCGTTTTCAGAACAGACTCAAAGAGCCAGCAGCCGGACCAGCAGCCCCACCATCTGGGGCAAAATAAATTGGACGCGTCCAAAATGCATGATCCCATTTTGAGTGCAGTCAACGAAGCACAACCTTTTGAGGAGGCAAACCAGGTCCAGTTCACCAGGAAACAATCATACTTATCGCAGGGAAGCGACGAATTGAGGGACCCGTTTGGCAACAAAATCAGACAGGCTGACGTGCTGAACCCCTCGCGGAGCCGGAACGAAAGACCGTTAGATACAATCAGGGCATTTGAATATGCCATCACGGGAGACATGACATACAGAGACCAGCTTGAAAGCGACCGGCTCGGATGGGGATTTCACGAAGATTTCCCCCATCACAACCTCAGCACGCTGGCGAGCGGATCGTTGCAAACCGGATATTCACAGCCCGTGGCCTCGTTCAGTGGGGCCAACCAGCAGGTATACCAGGCCACCAACTATAGTGCGCTGTCATTGAAGCCCGAGCCTAAGAAGAAAAAGGGGTTGTTTGGCCGTAAGAAGTAGAGATGTTTGCAGGTTAGTAGTTATGCAATGAGTGGTTTTCGGTCTCAGACATAGTCTCTTTCACGTTTGTTTTTTTGTTTTGTTTTTGTGGCAGGCTGTGATGTGTGTGCTAGAAAGATGCAATGAGCTTTCAGGCGACGATCCAGGATTGAAACCAAAATGTGGTGGCATCGCCATGCGTGTTTAGTTCGTTTCGTGGCTTTGGCTTTTCGCGCCAAAAACACAACCACAACCACCACCGCATGCCGAACCGGATGTTCGGGATGCTCAGGCCCAATTTTCCACCAACCCCCTCTCCCCTTCGAAAAAAACAAAAACCAAGCAGCTCGAAACATAAAGTGACTGAAAAGGGACTGCTTCTTTTTGCAGTTTTTTTCCACAAAACTGATTGTCTCAGCGCTGCCTGTTTGCTACCCTGAGACTTGCTTCTCGCTGAGCCCTAATATCTCGAATGTGTCGCGGGTATGTTTCAGAATATGCGCGGCCAGAGCCAAATCCCACCAGATTGCACCCTGTGATCGGAGCACAATCTAAAGCGCCCGAGATCTGGCGCCTACCCCATTTCTTTAAGCGCTTTTTTTAATCATCCCCAGCGGCCACCTGAGCCTGGTAGCAAAGCTAAATTCAAAGATCTCAAACAGGAATGTGTAGGCAATGCCTTGTTCATATACTTCCAGGGATTCTGTGCCCGCCGACCCAGCTGGAATCATTCATCGGAGGGTCCATTAGATTTTATCTTCATTGATGGGTTCTTCTTTTTTTGTGTTCATGTGGTGTGGCAGTTGGCGCTGACCCTTATTTACCGCCAAAAAAAATAAAACGGTTTTTGCAGACCCTTTTTAATCCTCCAGTCGCACACGCGTTTGTTATCTTTATCGGGCATTTTGGCTAAGCCACGCTGCCGGCCAGGTCTCACGCTTCGCTCAAACGCCCGTCTGTTTCGGTGCACTTTCTCCTGCACACGCACAACCGGCCTCCGCCACGAGCCATTTCGCTGTGAAACCTCCCACACGATCTATAAAGAACAACTTGTCTCCGCCAGACTACATTGTTGAAAATGTCGCTGCAACTCCCGCAAACGCCCATAGAACTGCAAGTGCTTCAGACCTCGCAAATGCCGTCTGCACAGGTGTCTGCCGCACCCCAGATGGGCCAAAACGTGCCCAGTCCATCGAATCCCAACGCAGTAGCATTCAATGTGTCGGACCACTATCAGATCCTCGAAATGGTCGGACAGGGCGCCTACGGAGTAGTGTGCCTGGCGATCCACAAGCCCACGCAGCAGAAAGTGGCCATCAAGAAGATCGAGCCGTTCGAGCGGTCGATGCTCTGCCTCAGAACACTCCGAGAGTTGAAGCTCTTGAAGAACTTCAACCACGAAAACATCATCAGCATCTTGGCTTTGCAGCGGCCCAGCTCCTACGAGACCTTCAACGAGATATACCTCATCCAGGAACTAATGGAGACTGATTTGCACCGGGTCATTCGCACCCAGAAACTCTCCGACGATCACATCCAATACTTCATCTACCAAACGTTGCGGGCGCTCAAGGCGCTTCATTCGGCAAACGTGCTTCACCGGGACTTGAAGCCGTCGAACTTGCTCCTCAACGCAAACTGCGATCTCAAGATCTGCGATTTCGGCTTGGCCCGCTCCGTGGCCCTGTCGGAGGACAACTTCGGGTTCATGACCGAGTATGTGGCCACAAGATGGTACCGTGCGCCAGAAATCATGCTTACGTTCCAAGAGTACACCACGGCTATCGACGTGTGGAGCGTCGGGTGCATATTGGCCGAAATGTTGAGCGGAAGACCGCTTTTCCCAGGCAGGGACTACCATAACCAGTTGTGGCTTATCATGGAGGTCTTGGGTACGCCGAACCTGGAAGACTATTACAACATCAAGCTGAAACGTGCGCGCGAATACATCCGGCTGCTTCCTTTCTGCAAGAAGGTGCTGTTCAGCGAATTGTTCCAACTGATTCCCAACATCAACCCGAAGGCCCTCGATCTTTTGGAGCAGCTTCTTGCGTTCAACCCTACGAAGAGAATCACTGTCGACAAGGCCTTGGAGCATCCGTACCTCGAATTGTACCACGACCCGAACGACGAGCCGATGTGCGAGCCCATACCAGAGGATTTCTTCGACTTCGACCGCCGCAAAGACGAGTTGTCAGTCGAGGAGCTAAAAAGAATGTTGTACGAGGAGATCATGAAGCCGTTGTGAGCGAAGCGACGTCCAGGTGGTGTCGCGCGGCGGCCGCGTCTACTACGAGGTTATATTTAAGAGCATAGGGAATCATACCGAAACAGGAAATAGAGAGTCAATAAACCATGGATTAATGGGCGTGGATCCCCCAGACATGAGGCAGAGGTCCGGCATTCCTTTCCGCTGCGCAAGCTGACTCGGCCTGGGGCCGAAAGGAGAACTCAGGGCGAGTTTCGGGCGTGCGTGAACCGCGTTTCTCGAACACCCACGCACACGTGAGACGGATTCAGGCCGCTTCTCAGCTGGCGAACCAAAAACTAAAGACAGAAATGAAGCTAGTGGCTGTGTGGCTTTTCCTCGTGGCCCTCGTCAGTGCTCACACGGCGTTGTTGCCTCCGTACGGAAAGCAGTGCTTCTTCGAAAACTTGAAGAAAAACGACGTGTTATCGATTAGCTACCAAGTAGGCTCCAGAGATCCCGGAAACTCGGAGCAATATGTGGTGGATTTCTATATTGTGGGCCCCAACGAACGTGTGGAGAGATCGGTCAGAAGCCAGGACCATGGCGACGAGACCTTGACGGCCGATATGGACGGCAAGTACCAGTATTGCTTTTCGAATGAAAAGACCTCGCGTGTGGATTTGGACGTCTCCTTCAATGTGCACGGCGTCGTGTACATCGACGTCAACGATCCCGACTCGGACTCCTTGGACTACCTGATTCTGAGGTTGAGCCAGTTGACCAGCGACGTGAAGGCCGAGCAAAACTACTTGGTGATCCGCGAGAGGACCCACCGAAACACCGCGGAGTCAACCAACTCAAGGGTCAAGTGGTGGTCCTTGTTGCAGGTGATTGTGGTGGCCGTCAACTCGTTGTTCCAGGTGTACTACTTGAAACGGTTTTTCGAGGTGCGCTCCGTGGTGTGAGCTGGCATGTAGAAATGTACATAATGAAAACTAGCAATCGATCGAAGATGGATGCGTGCGTGTTTGCGTTGTTTCTTTGGGGGGGATGTGTTTGGACCTGTAGTCACGGGAGATCATATGGCCTGGCAGTGACCCGAGCTAATTGCCGGACATCCAGGGTCTGGACAGGCCTCCAAGTGGATACGGGTGGAGGATTCCGAACACTGGGTATGCATGTTCTCTTGGGCAGTTTCCGCTTTTGCATGGCGTGTCCATGCAAGGGCATTTGTTGGGGAAATCAAGCACCGACGTGCTAAGGCACTGCTTTGTTCCTCCAAACCAGCAAACATATCAGTAGATGCCACGAGGGTGTTTTTCTGACTTTTGGGGAGTTGCCGACGAGACCCAAAAAGGGGGACAAGCGTTTTCAAAAGAAATGGGCCGATGCGGGCAGCGTAGGCTCCGGCCCGCATGGGCCTAGTGGTCAGCCCTCCCATTGATGCATTCACGTTCATGCTTCGAGTTTTCACGTTCTTCTTTTGAGTATTTCACGTTCTTCTTTTAAGTACTTCACGTTCTTCCTTCAAGTATTTCACGTTCTTCCTTCCACTCTTCACATTCTTCTTTCGAGTATTTCATGTTCTTCCTTTAATTATTTCACGTTCTTCCTTCAAGTCCTTCATGTTCTTCCTTCAAGTCCTTCACGTTCTTCCTTCAAGTACTTCACGTTCTTCCTTCAAGTATTTCACGTTCTTCCTTCCACTCTTCACATTCTTCTTTCGAGTATTTCATGTTCTTCCTTTAATTATTTCACGTTCTTCCTTCAAGTACTTCACGTTCTTCCTTTAATTATTTCACGTTCTTCCTTCAAGTACTTCATGTTCTTCCTTCAAGTCCTTCACGTTCTTCCTTCAAGTATTTCACGTTCTTCCTTCAAGTATTTCACGTTCTTCCTTAAAATATTTCACGTTCTTCCTTCTCTTCTCACATCCTTCCTACTCTTTCCAAACACTTTCTTCCCTTCAAACCTCCATACTTCTTGAGATGAACCATAAGGCATGGGAGAAAGAAGCAGCAGAAGTAACCCAGACATTCCAGTCGCGTTGCCCTATTGTTCTCATTAAGTGAGCGAAGACCTCCCGCATGGCGCCTCTCGGAACCCAGTGCTTCCAACTCACCGAAAAAAAAACACCGAGGGCATTCTCGGGCGCCACAGCCAACACCGCCAGGGAAAAGCTCCTGCTTCCATGACCGCCTGCTCAAGCCAAGGGCCCACCGAAGCCCGCGTCACGTGACCACGCGTGGCGAGCCGTGGCCGGCCGCGACCTAAGAACGAGCGCCGGTTTCTCCACCTCTTCTCCTTCACTTCTCCAGCAGGCCCAGAACTTCGGCATATCGGCTATCGAGTATAAAAACTCACGCAACACCTCACGCAACACCACACACAACAACACACGCATGTCTGCAAACTCCGCTGCCTACTTGACCGGTGCCGGGGCACCTCTTGCTATCCAAGCAGCGGCAATGCCGGTTGCTGCCGCGGATGAAATGGTCATCGAAAACAAGGCGTTGGCCGTCAACCCCATCGACTGGATCATCAGCCTGCGGGGCTTCTTGGTGCAGGAGTTCCCCGTGATTTTGGGCTTGGACTGTGCCGGGGTGGTGGTTTCCGTGGGCCTGGAGGCCGCAGCGTCTTTCTCGGTGGGGGACCGTGTTTTGGCCTTGACCGAGAGCATTTTCTCGCCGCTCCAGGACAAGGGCGGGTTCCAGAAATACTCGGCCGTGCGCACTCTCACCGCCAGCAGGCTCCCGCAAAACACCACTTTCGTGGAGGGCTCGACGTTCCCTTTGGCCGCGTTGACCGCGGCAATCGGCTTGTTCCACAAGGACCACTTGGCGCTCGACTTGCCGCAAACACCCGCGGCCCCCCACAACGGGAAGACGGTCTTGGTGTGGGGCGGCGCGTCCAGCGTGGGCGCCAACGCCATCCAGATGACCGTTGCGGCCGGGTACTGTGTGGTGACCACGGCGTCGGCCAGCGATTTTGAGCTCGTGCGCCGCGCAGGCGCCACCCACGTGTTCGACTACCGCAAGCCGTCCGTGGTGGGGAGCGTGCTTGCCGTGCTTGGCGGCACGGACTTCGTGGGCACGTTTGTGGCGGCGGCCAAGGGCGTGTCGTTCAGGCACGCGTCCAAAATCACGGCCGCGGCGCCGGGCGTGCGGCACATGGTCAGCGCGCCCTTGTACCCGCTGGGCTTCGAGAGCGACGTCACAAGCACCTGGACGGACCTCGGCGTGGCGAACTACCTGGCCGAAACCCGCCGCCTTGCCACCCATGTGTTCCACGACTTTCTCCCCCGTGCCTTGGCGACCCGGGCCATCAGCGTGACGCCGGCGCCGCGCGTGTTGGGCCGCGGCCTCGACAAGCTCCAGGCCGCGTTGGACATCATGGCGGAGGGGGTGTCTGCCGAGAAGCTCGTGGTGGAGATGTAGCTGGCCCTCTGCCCTCTCTGCTCCATCGGTCAAGTGAAGCCCACGACGACGCTTTGTGCCCGCGATGGGTGCTGGCAGAACGGCCGCGGGTGGTCCCAGGCTGTGTGATGTGCAGCTGGGCCTCCCCAACTTTCAGGCTAGGGCCGGTTCAGCTTCATGTGGTTGGAGCCGGTTGCTGGAGAAGCGTGCGAGACGGATCCGCGAGCCACGCGGGCCACTCGGCGCTGCGCCTCCATCGCCCCTTTTTTGGCGTTGGCCGTGCACATGCGCTGTGGTGCTGGCGTATGTATCCGCATGGTGGCTGGGCGGGCCAGGGAGAGCCTCGATGAGCCGTGGGGCGGGTTCTGGCCGCAGGCGTACTTGGCCGGCCAGAGGATTAATGTGACCTTTTGAGGTGGTCCACCTGTCGTCGACTATAGGCTGCGTCCTCGCCCTTTGGGCTTCTAAACCCATTAGACTAGTCTCCGCCCATCGTATTGGCCATCATTTCCGGGGTATGTCTCGATTTGGCTCTTGTTTCCGGGCTCTGTAGCAGGATTCTATTGATCTGCAAAGACCCGGGGTATGCCTTCGGTGAGGCCCCCGAAATTTGTACATGCGCTTAAATGAAGGACCTTTTCTGTTGGAGAATTCGTATACACAACGAGTTTCCATTCCGAGTCCCACTTCCGTCCAAACCGTTTAAGTACGGAGGGTGGTGAAGCCTTTGGAGTTTTCCGCATTCGGTGATGCTTCCAGATGGTGGAATTCTGTAAGTCTTCCGCATTTAGGTGGTCGGCACTTGTTCGAGCTATTTCGATACCGTCATAGTAATTTTTCAGTCTTGGGACTGCTCAGATGATGCTTCCAAAACACAAGCCAGCGTTTGTTTCCCCTAATTAAAGACATCAAGTACGTTTGGAAACCGAGAAGTTCCGTGAGGTCTTGGAGAACACTGTTCTGCCTTTTGTTCATCTGTTCCGAATACCCAAGGGCTTATCAACGAACTGAGTGCTGTTCAATCTTTCGAGGAATCCAAGGTATTTCTGAAACATCCTTCAACCTTTTTATCACCAGGAGTGCAATCTCATTCTCTAGCTTCCACGTACATCATTCAGATATTGATCTCGGGCCGATGATCCCATGAGAGCCCCTCTTGGAAATTCTCGAGAACGGCACCGTCTAGCTAAACCGCAGCTGGCATGTTTCCTTTTTCTAATAAACTGGTTCTCAGTGTTTGCTTCTTGGTAGTTTACTGAGGCCGTATCTCTTTGGCCTTTTACTTCCACAGAGACTTGTGGACGCCTTCTCCGGCAGAGGCTAAACGGCCGATGGGGCACACTTTGAGAATTTCTAGTTAGCATGTTTGATGGGTCGAGCCACGACGGCATCTGACGATCCCCAATCTCCTAGATTCATTCTTGATCAATGAAAACGTTCTGGACGGATTCCAATGCAGTCTTCAGTCTAAGAGCTTGAGACCTTACCGTGAAAGAGTGCCCCGGCCATCCCCATTAAGATAGACCGAGAACCCAGCAAAAAAATCATGTTCCAATTGTGATTCCATAGATATGTCGGTTCCATACTGCATGTTTTCACAACAGAGGCAATTTTTAGGAGGTTTTGGTGTTGCAACATGCAGATTTCTGCGCCCGTCTGGTCATGAGCATTACCCAATGGCCTAGAAAACTTCCACATGCGTGGGGCTCGTCATGCAACAAATGCTCCAGTTGTTTTATGGCTTGATGCTGGGGCTAGCGTAGTTTGCCGCACTTCACGAGTCGTGGAGTGACACTTTGACACAGTTCAACGCAAATTAATGTAATTCCCCGTCTGTTAATAAATCATTCGCTTGAAGAACAGCTTCTGGTTCAGCCTAGGCCGGCCATGTATAGAAGAAGGTGCCCTTGGATACAAGGCTCTCGTCAGTAGTGCCCGCACATCAGTGAACTTTTGGAACTCTGCAACCGATATGAAGGGCTAGTTCACCAGGATGCTGGAGATATACAAGGGACAGCGATTATTGAGAACAAATTTCAGAAAACACGAGACTGGACTGGGCTGGCGGGTTTTGTGTCGTCGGCTCTGTGTTTCAATTTGCAAGTGAAGACTTGCCCTGCTTTCGCAAGACCCAAAATTTAATTAGCAAAGTGATATAAATTAGACGCACGTATCGGAATCCGAAAACATCTTTTCGTAACTAAAAATAGGGCACGCAGGGGACCAAGGAGCAGCACGGCCCCAGCAACACTCCAAAGGCCCGTCTTCACGCATATGAACTGGTTTTTTATTTTTCCCAGCGACCGGTGCAATTCGGGGCCACTGACGTATTACACCAATGCCTCATGCAGAAGCGTGGGGCCATGGGAGCCCATCTTTTGCCGGAACCACCGCCATATTTTTTTCCCGAGGCTCCAGGATGACTTTGGCGGCAAGCCCGGGAACTGAGACTTTTGGGCGGAGCACCAGCAAATTTGGCCTGATGGCCGAATTAGGCTATTCTGATCCATGCGCGGTGGGCCCGAGGCTTTGGAAGTAGGCCCGGTGCCAAACTGGGCCCGCGAAAATAAACGAGAGCAGCCGAGTACCCAGGCGCATTGTCTGGCCGGCGGCAGACAGGAAGCGGCGAGGAAATCGACCGGAAAATAGGGGGTCTTTGTGCGGGGAAAAATAAGAGCCGGGCGGGGACCCCACGCGGTGCAGAGAATGGAAGGGTTATGGCATTGGAATAGGGGTGGATGGAATTGGAATGGGCCATGGCATTGAACGGGTGAATTGAGCACTGGAATGGGTATGAACGAGGCACTGAATTTATGGAGAGCATTGAAATAGCACGAATTCAGCACTGGATTAGGAAGGAACTAAGTACTCAATAGAAAGAATAGCATTGAATTTAGCATTGATATTCGGTATTAACTAGGTACTGAATGCATTGAAAAGCATTGACATAGCACTGAATTTAGCACTGGATTGAATAGGAAATGGGGATTAATTTATGGAGGGTATTGAGATAGCACTGAAATTAGTACTGAATAAGGTAGGAACTAGGTACTGAAGTTATGGAGAGCATTGAAATAACACTGTATTTAGCACTGGATTAGATAGGAAATAGGTTTTGAACTAAGGAATGTACTGAAAGGCGTTGAAAGAGCACTGAATTTAACACTGAATGAGGTGTGAGATAAGTATTATTTAAGCACTGAATTAGGTGTGAATTAGGTACTAATTTTATTGAAAGGCATTAAAATATCACTGAATTTAGCACTGATATTCAATATAACCAGGTACTGAATTTATGAAAAAGCATTGAAAAAAGCATTGATATTCGGTATGAACTAGGTCCTGAATGCAGTATTGATATTTGGTATGAGCAAGGTACTGAATTGAGTATTGTAAATGCTTTGAAAAGGCATCGAATGAGCACTGCATCAAGCATTGATATTCGGTACAAACTAAATACTGAATATTTATGGCATTCAAATAGCGCTGTATCAAGAATTGATACTAGGTATGATCCAGGTACAGACTTTTTGGAAAATCATTGACATAGCACTGCAGTAAGCACTGAATGAGGTATGAGATCAGTATCATTTGAGCATTGGAAATATTCTTTTACTGAATTTGGTATGAGCAAGTACTGGATTTAGTAATAAAGGTTTTGAAAGGCATTTAAAAAGCACTGAATTAGCATTGAATTAGTATTGAATTAGTATTGAATTAGCACTGACATTGAATTAGCACTGAATTAGCACTGAATGAGCACTGAATTAGCACTGAATTAGCACTGAATTAGCACTGAATTAGCACTGAATTAGCACTGAATTAGCACTGAATTAGCACTGAATTAAGTACTGAATTAGCACTGAATTAAGTACTGAATTCGCACCGAACTGCGCACTGTCAGAGCTTGTCACTGAGCTTGGCACTGATCTCAACATAGGTAATAGGAATAGGCACTGAATCCAACATGAAGTGACCATAGGCATCACGTTTAGCACTGATACCAACCTGACCTCAGGCCTGAATTGGCTCTGAACGCCACTGGAACAACACTGAATTGGCACGGCCATGTCACCCGATTTGGCACCCAGTTTGGCACCGAAGAACTGGGCGTGGCACCGCAACATGGCGCGACCCTGGCATGGGGCCACGTCGCACCACGTACTGCCGCGACACAGAGGCCCTAACCAGCCGTCCCCAGAAACACCAGCACCAACAAAAGCGCCGCAAACACCCAAACAACACCCAAACAAAAACACAGACAAACACCCAAAAAACACCCAGACAACCACCCAAACAAAAACACAGACAACCACCAAGCAAACCCCCAGCCAGCCGTCTTCCCAAACACGCCGTCCGGCCCCAGCCGCCACCCCTCGGCCCGGGGCGTGCGCCTATCTCCGGGGCCGCTACCCCTCAGCTGGCCCCATGCAGCACGCGACAACGCCATAATTCCTCCGGGCCATTTATAAGCCCCAGCCACGGCGCGCCTTTCGCACCACCCCCAACCTTCGAAACCACCACCCCACCAAACCTCCCCGAGCCTCCACATACCACCACCAGACCCCACAAAACACCCCCAAACCTTCACCAAAACACCCCCAGAACACCCCGAACACCTCAAACACCCCTAAAACACCCCAAACACCCAAACACCCAAAACCACCCCATGTCCTCCTTCTTCACGCAGATCGCCGAGTTGCCGCCAGACCCCCTTTTCGGGCTCAAGGCCAGATTCAGCGCCGACCCCCGCGCCGACAAGGTGGACTTGGGCATCGGCGCCTACCGCGACGACGCCGGCAAGCCGTGGGTCTTGCCCGCCGTGCGCCGGGCCGAGCGCAAGTTGATCGACTCCCCCGCCTACAACCACGAGTACTTGGGCATTTCCGGGCACGAGCCGTTCTTGGCCGAGGCCGCCAAGGTGATCCTCGGGCGCCTGTCCCGCGCCATCGCGGACGGCGCCGTGGTGTCGCAGCAGACGTTGTCCGGCACCGGCGCGTTGCACTTGGCCGGCGCGTTCTTGAAGCAGTTCTACGCGGGCAACCGCACCGTGTACTTGTCGCAGCCCACGTGGGCCAACCACCACCAGATCTTCTCGGCCGTGGGCTTGGCCGTGGCCACGTACCCCTACTGGGACGCGGACGCCAAGGCGTTGGACATGGCCGGCTTCATGCGGACCATCGAGACCGCGCCCGAGGGCTCGGTCTTCGTGTTGCACGCGTGTGCGCACAACCCCACGGGCTTGGACCCGACGCCGCAGCAGTGGGCGGCGCTCTTGCAGGCGCTCGCCACGCACCGCCACTTGCCCGTGTTCGACTCGGCCTACCAGGGCTTCGCGTCGGGCAACTTGGACCAGGACGCCGCGCCCATCCGCCAGGCCATCGACCTGGGCGTGGTGGCCGCGCCGGTGCTCGTCTGCCAGTCCTTCGCCAAGAACGTGGGCATGTACGGCGAGCGCGTGGGCGCGTTGCACGTGGTGTTGCCCGCGGGCGAGCCGCGCGCGGCCTCCGACGCCTTGAAGCGCGCCATCAAGAGCCAGTTGAACAGGTACACGCGCTCGGAGATCTCCAACCCGCCGGCCTACGGCGCCAAGGTCGTGGCCACCATCCTCGCCGACGACGCCTTGCGCGCACAGTGGGAGCAGGACTTGGTCACCATGTCCCTGCGCATCTCCAAGATGCGCGCCGCGTTGAAGGCCAGGTTGCTTGCCTTGGGCACCCCGGGCAACTGGGACCACATCACCAACCAGACGGGCATGTTCTCGTTCACCGGCTTGACGCCTGACATGGTCGACCGCTTGGAGAAGGTCCACGGCGTGTACTTGGTCAGCTCGGGCAGGGCCAGTGTCGCGGGCTTGAACGAGGGCAACGTGGACCGCGTCGCGGAAGCCTTCCACGAGGTCATCCAGTTCCACTCCAAGTTCAAGTTGTAGGGCGCCCGGCGCTCGTGGATCTAAGAGAGTCCACCCCGCGCTCAGGTGTAGGACGCAGGCTTCGCCGCCTCTACAACACAGAGAAAATGCGGCCCAGGCTCGACGGCCGGGGCAGCCCATTGAAAACGGCGGGTTCCCCAGACCATCGCAGACAGGCCTGTGCTCTGGGCTCTGCTGCGGCCCTGGGCTCTGCAGGCGAGACGGTCGCATGCTGCCATGTCCCAGACTCTACGGTCAACATTTGGGATATACACACTGATCCCAGCCACGGCTCCTACGCTTGGCTCTCGAACTCCACCATTGTCCGCCAAGTTAGGAGTATACTCAAAACACACAGTGCACTGTCTTGCATGTGCCGTGACTTCCCTATCGAGAGGGCCGCCAAGCCATGTCGTAGCCAAAGCGTAGTATCCCGTAGTTACATGCGGCCTTGCATTGGGGGTGGAAAGTTTCACCTGAGGCTTCATTCACTTATTAGCGAGAAAGTCCTGTGGGCCGTGTGAGGTAGAAAATCTCCTTGTTCTTGTTTGAGTAGTACGCCCGGCTTTTATATTAACTGGCTCAAGTGTTACGGAGTCCCAATTCTAAAACGGAGTCGTCGTGCTCCCAATCCCCACATCTTGCCAGCACCACGGTTGCACTGGTTACCTCGAACGGCAAAACACAATGTCTGGGCTCTCCAGACTACCACAGCCTGCCGTCAGCAGGGCGCTACAGGTCATCGCTAGGTTGGCTAATACTGAAGATGCATTACTTTGATTATATAATGTTTTGGTTGGCGAGCAAAGTGGGCGACGTCGGGTTTACTTTTTTCTGAAAGAGCAGCCCTCGGTCAACTTGGCCTTACCACCGGTAGGGGTACACAACACAGTGGCGCAGTTGTCACAGGTGACGGCGGTTTGTGCGTGGGAGAAGACGGTGGTGATGTTCAAGCAGCCTTGACACTTGACGTCCATGAAGTACGATCTTGGCGATTGGACCAAGGTCTTCAATTTGTGCTTTTGGGCCTCAGAGGCTGGGTTTGGGTGCAACAAGTCTTGAACTAAAACCTGGGCGTTGTTAGTATTCTTTGTGCTTGCAGATCTGCCGCCGGTCCGGATAGGTGGTTGTTCCATCATGTGTGGTTGGTGGGTGATGTGTGGTGACATGCTGGGTAGTAGCCTTCTACCTCATCAAGATACGTGGTTACGAAAACGGCCATGTCGACGAATGCCCCACGATTTGCCCGTGCTCCCACGCCGGGTTCCCCGAAACAGGCTGCACGAAATTGCTCGCTTTTCTTTGGACCTTCTCCAGGGAGGACTGGGCGGTAAAAACCATGGGGGTTTCAGACCCTGTTTTCAGGCCTAAGCATGATGTTCGACGGGCGAGACTTTTTGGCCTCTCGCGAAGAACTTCGCAAAACAACAAGACACGGTCACCTTCTCATGTCACTGGAACACGTCAACACTTCGTGGGCTAGATGTACATACCATTTCTGTCTGTTTGTGTAGCGATCAAAACTGGCTTGGGGAAAGACGTGATAATTTTTTTCACTGCCCGGTGCGACGCACTGGCAGGACTGCATCCAAGCACGCTTCGGGTGAGGATTCGTGGTGCAGAAAAATTTCTCACGCCCAGCTGGCGGGGGATGTCCGGGTGTTGGCCGCAGGCTCTCGTCACCCAGAGCTGTGCTGGGGCGGCCGTGTCACGTGACCGGCGTGACGGCGTTTCTGAGCTTCCGGCTGCTGGGACTGCCGGCACCAACGACGGCTGTTTGGTGCTGAAAAGTAATTCCGGATTCTGCCTGAAAAATGGGCGGACACGAACCTGAATCAGCCTTTTTCTTTTTTCTTTTTATGGCGTGTATTGCTGTGGGGCACCAGCACAAGCCGTGGCTGCTGGCTGCGAAACAGGAGGGTAATAATACCATGAACCAGAAGGCCAATAATACCACGAACCCGGGTGGTAATGGTACCAGAAAACATGACACTGTCTCTGCGTAGGTTCGAAGGCATGACATTTCAGTTCTCTAACACGGCTCAAATCAAGCGTTTTGGAAACCCACCAAGCATCTTGGTCGGCAAGTGCCAGAAATGCTTGCCATGGTACATTTCCAAGTTGTACGAGGCTGGACTCAGCAGTCGCTCTGCGGACCACGAGGCTGAAAGCATTAAAAACTTGAATTCTGCATTATTCGATATAAACCAACCGTAGCACCGTCACCAACATCAAACACACCAGCCATCGCCAACCGCAACAGCCACCCGCCATGGCGTCACACTTCCCTTTCCGGTAATTCTTCCCGTGCTTTGACTAACTAATACTATATAGTCCTATATACATCGGGGGCTTGGCCCAAAGACAAGAAACCCGTCTTCACGTCGTCAATGGGGACCAAATCTAAAATTCCGGACTGATTTTCTTCTTCATTCTCGGCTTGTTGAGTCCAGTCAAATCATTGGACGGCTGTCACGTGTCCCTGTCTTTCGTCGTTCTTTATATACTCAGACCTGTCACATACGTTTCCAATGGCTTGCCAAACAATCCCAGAAATACTTAGTCAAATTTGACTCAGCTTATCATCTGATCAATTGGAATGCATGATGCTATAGCTAAGGTAGCTGTTCATTTTTATTGTCAATAAAGGAACTGTGTCGTCCGTTCCTCTATTGATTGATTAAGATGCAGTGAGACGATCGATCATAAAGAATAATGCAGTTTGCAATTATGCCTCCATCGTACGATGAAGGCAATAATACATGCGACCACATAGGGTCGCAGTGAATTGTTGCTCGTAGCGCTGAGAGGGTATAGGAATATGTCCGGCTTCACCTCAAGCACAAGCCATCTAAATTCACTTATTTGGAGCCTCTTTTGGCTTTCCTTGGTGGAGTAACGGGTCGGTTATTTCCCATACTGCTTGGTGGAGGATACCTTGGCTTCTTGTCGGCAGGCTTTAAGATTTGGAACGAGCACAACAAGCTCTCATCCACACTCATCATTGCACCTGCATTATCGAATTCACCACAGTAGTTTGGCGCTGAGAACAAGGTGACCAATTGTCTTTTGGAGAAAAATTCATATCCGTCCTCGACGACTTGATGGGCCCTACAAATCAAATCCATGTCATGCTTTTGTAAGAATCGCGAAACCACATCAGGCCCAAATGTGAAAGAAACACCGCGATCATTTTCAGACCACCCGGCAATATCCTTGTCTGGATCAGACCACAACAAGTCACACAACAAACCAACATCGGGTATATCCGTTGGTCTCATGACTCTTCTAATTTGTTCCATGGAGTTCAAGTCAGGGGACAAACCACCATGCATGGTGAATATCTTTTCGTCGATGATAGCAGCGATAGGCAAGCAGTTGAAGCAATCCGTGAATGTTTTCCACATTTTGATGTTGTACCTTCTTTTACATTCATCGTAGAAACCATAGATACGGTTGATTGAAGCGCATTCGTGGTTTCCTCTCAAAATGAAAAAGTTTTCCGGGTACTTGATCTTGTAGGCTAACAATAAGCAGATCGTTTCCAAAGATTGCTTTCCTCTGTCAACGTAGTCACCCAAGAACAAGTAGTTTGCCTCAGGGGGAAAACCACCATATTCGAAAAGTCGCAATAGATCGTAGTACTGGCCGTGGATGTCACCACAGATTTTTATCGGAGCTTCTAACTCCAACAAGATGGGTTGTTGAATGAAGATCTCTCTAGCTTTAGTACAGAGAAAACGGATTTCATGCTCCAACAAAGTGACTTGTTTCCCAGGTCTAGAGCCTCTGACTTCTAACAATCTATCGACAATGGAGTCGATGTCAGCTTCTTGGTGTTCGGACATGGTTTGTTCTTAAAGCAAAGTCGGATGATTGGGATTAAAGTAAGCCTCAGATAATCTTCAGATCAAAAATGGATGTACGACTATTCTTCGATGTTGAGTTTTCTAATAGATGCCAAAGTGACTTCTAGAAAAATTTTGTATGTGAACCGGGTGTCGATGGTGTTTTTTTGGACACGAATACCGAAAGCCGCCCAAAAAAGAGTCGAGAAAAAAACGAAAACAAAAGCTGCCGCTGTTTCAAATAGAGCCCGAGGTGAAAACAGACGAGAGCAACGTTGGTTTCCAGAGTAAAAAGAAGGCGACGAGAGAAGCCCTTAGTTGGTTTTTGTTGTTGGAGGAGGATGAGACGCCAAAAGAGAAAAGTTGAGGTGTGGCAATAATGTGCCAGAGCTTTTGGGAGCGCAGAGTGGGTGAGCAGCAATTAGGGGATGAAGTGGCGCGACATTTTCGCCTTTTTTTGTATTTCTTCTCTCCGCGGCGACATGACCGCGATGAAACTGCAACAACTGGCTTGTTGTGTTTGCAGCCTTAGCCGCTGGCCGCCACTGGCGTTCTGGTACAAGTAACATCCGATCAGAGAAATCTCGCACGTATCCAGAATAATTCAGGCTGATGCATCCAAGGTCTGTGGAACAATTTATGATTTCAGTGACACTATACTGTGGTGCTTGCCCCTTCCGTTCGTCACGTGGGGAGCCAAGCCCTCGGCCCACATCGTGTACCGCGTATGAGCCTGAGTCATCATTGAATTTGGGTTCTGCTTGGATGGAGCGGTCTACAGCCAGAAAATAGGAACCACAATTCAAAGAACATGCTGGACAGAGAAGCTCACGTGACTCTGCACCGTCACCCGTGATGCCCACCGACGGGACTGCCGGATGTCTTCTTACCGTCCACTAGCAGCTGCGGCTCAAGCGCGGGCGCGACATTATCTCCGGCATGCAGGCGGCCATAGGCGGTGTTTTGGTTGTTTCCTAGTTTGTCCCGTCAGAGCGACAATACTTGCGCGCCGATATCCGCCGGGGGGCCGGGACCGCTTGGCCGCTCGGACAGAGCAGAGCGGTACGGGTCTTGCGGTGCACGTACGCCCCAGCTTTTGGATTAGCACCCGGCACGCGTTTGATGGCACAGATTAGGAATACTACCCATGTCGGCCCCACCATTCCCCAACGAATACAGATGTAGGCTAGTTGCGGACTCCGACTCAAAGCCATGTACCATTTGCTTCAAGCCCACAAGCACGGTCTTACTCGCCTCAAACAAGGCAGATCACTTTTACGTGTGCCCCATGCATATGAAAGATAAGAGCTTTGCCTCACCCATAATTCTGGAAGACTACACAAAACTCATGAGCGAAAAAACCCGGCTCGAGAACGAAGTTCGTTTGGCGAACAGTCTCGCCGATGCGAACAGGCCATATTCCTGGACCAAGCTCATGTCGAACATCGGTTGGAGCGACCCTGTTCAGCCCCGGAAGGAGAACTCCGAGGACAAGCCCAAGCTCGACGATGCGGAATCCAGTCAAGCGAAGAAGCAGAAGCAAGACACGTACGAGGAGTTGGTGTCGCAGGCAAACAGTCTCAAGACGAAGTTGGCCGATGTCAATAGCTCCATCGCAGGTTTTCAATTCAAGCACTACGCGCTTGCCAAGGACGTTTACAAGATGCGAGTTAACAGCTCACTACAGGGAAGAAACCGTGTGCAAAAGCAAAGTCCGGGCGAGGCAAGCAAAAGCGTTGTGTTTCCATCGGTTCCAAAGTCGGACATTAGTTGAGGGTATATCCTGCAAGACATCCCAGCGTGTGCCCAGAGACGTATAGCAAAGAAATGGAAGAATTGTTTCTGCACCTACCCCACGCGGGCCGACCTAGATCCCGCCGTAGTTGACCGCCTTCTCGTCAAACCAGTTCTCCCAGTTGCCGACGGCGCCCTTCAACACCGAGCCCCCAACGAACTCCATGTTTCCCTCCAAGAAATCAAAACTAAACCGCAGAGAACCCACCACAGCCTTCCAGAAGTCACGTGTGGACTCCTCCTTCCTGAACTTTTCCTCGTCGTCATCCTCCAAGTCGTCATTATCGATTCCGCTGCCGCCCCGGGCCAGACCCTTGGCACTGATCTCGTCCGCCACAAGCTTGGCCAACTCATCCTCCAAAACCTGCTTGACTTTGTGCACAGGGCGGGAGTCAAACAAGTCCTGTTTGTTGACGGCAAACAAGAAATCAACGCCGTTGGGGTTTTTCTCCGTGGTGCTCAAGAGAAGGAACAACTCCTTGGCCATGGCCGAGACTTTCAGTTCTTGGCTCAAGCTGACGCTCGACGAGTCCACCACATAGATGACGCCTTTGAGCTTGCCCACGGTGATGTCGTCCAGGATCAATGTGCGCAAGAGTTCAGAGTGCTTCAAGTGGCCGGGGTAGTCGATGAGCTGGTACAGTTTCTGGATGGACTCGTTGGCGAAGGGAAGCCTGACAGACGCCACGTTGGGCTCGAGCGATGACACAAAGCTAGCTGGATTCTGCGTCCTGTTTGTCAAGCTGTAAAAAAGACTGGTTTTGCCAGCTCCGTTGGCGCCCACGATCAAGTACGTGGGCTTACAATAAGGCGAAGAGGAGCCGGATTTGCTGTCCGTGCGGCTCTGCAACTGGAACACCACAAGCACGAGGATAAGTCCAAGCACCGCAGCCAATAGTCCCTGCTGGATTCTGTCCATTTTGTGGGGTGTGTTTTTGGAAGTGCCGAAGAAAGTTGGTATGTCTTGGGATGTCGGTTGGAGATACGAGGTTCTTGCGAATGAGCGCCGCACTGCCATGCACAGGCGCAGCGAGCTGATTTCGAGGACGTGAACACCAGGTGGACTTCTAAGAACATTTTTGGAAAAAAAGACCCAGGGGAGGCTAATTTGATGCTAGTGGATGGGACCGTCCAATAAGTGTTCAGGCCCGGTAGGATGAGCCTGGTTCTCAGTGGACCGGGCTTTTTGGGCCCAGGGAAATTAGCTGCGAAGCTCATTAACCAGGCATGCTTTCCACCACACCTACAAGCTAAAAACGGAAAGAATCGCCAATCCGGAAATTTTTCCGGAACCGAGAGAACTTCGAAACCGGGAGAACTTCGAAGCCGGGAGAAAGTTCGAAACCGCGAGAAACGTCCAAAACCAAAGAAAGCTCTTAGAGCCCAGGATGCGCCCCGAAGCCGGAATACACACAATCCGGGGTAAACATCCCAACCCCGGCAGAAGCACGCCAGCCCTCCAGGCCGTGGGTTGTCGGAAAAAAAACCGCCAGCACCACCTACAACCAAGGTAAACACAAACTTATATTCGGGAGCTGTTCTGGGAGAAGCGGCCGGGGCCTCGCAGACCCCCTCCGGCCCTCCCGCATGCCTGCTACATACCAGCGGTCATGCCTAGTCCTTGACGATGGACGCACCGTATTCCCGCGACTTCTGCATCAACAACTGGTCCACCAAGACCAACGCGGCCATGGCCTCCACAATGGGCACGGCACGCGGCGTCACGGAGGGATCGTGTCTGCCCTTGGCCGCCAACACGCCGTCCGCGCCGTCGTACGAGGCCGTGGGCTGTTCCTGCGAGATGGTGGCGGCCGACTTGAACGCCACGGAGAAGTAGATGTTCTCGCCGTTGGAAATGCCGCCCTGCACGCCGCCCGAGAAGTTGGTCTTGGTTCTCAAGCGCTGGTCGGCCTCGGAGAAGTAGAACGCGTCGTTGTGCGCGGAGCCCGGCATCGTGGTGCCGAGGAAGCCGGAGCCGAACTCGAAGCCCTTGGTGGCGGGCAACGACATCATGGCGTGCGCCAACGTGGCCTCGAGCTTGTCGAAGCACGGCTCGCCCAAGCCCACGGGGCAGTTCCGGATCACGCATGTGACCACGCCGCCGATGGAGTCCTTGGCGTCGCGGTACCGCTCGATCTCCTTGACCATCTGCTCGCGCACGGATGCGTCGGGGCACCGCACCGGGCCCACGGCGTCCACCGCCTCGCGCGTCACGCTGTTCAACACCGCCTGGAACTTCTCGTCGCGCGGGTCCCTGTTCATGGACACACTGCCGATGGACGACACGAACGCCACGATCTCAACGTTGTTGGCCTTGTGCAACACCTTCTCGGCAATGGCGCCGGCGGCCACGCGGCCAATGGTTTCCCTGGCCGACGACCGGCCGCCGCCCGACGCGGACTTGACGCCGTATTTCTGGATGTACGTGTAGTCCGCGTGCGACGGTCTTGGGTACAAGTCGGTTTCCGAGTAGTCCTTGGGCCGGTGGTCCTCGTTCAACACCAACATGCCGATGGGCGAGCCGAGCGTGCGGCCGTGCTCGGTTCCGGACTGGATGTGCACCTTGTCCTTCTCGTTGCGGGGCGTGGAGAGCGCGGACTGGCCGGGTCTTCTTCTGCTCAACTGGGGCTGGATGTCGGCCTCCGTCAACTCGAGCCCGGGGGGGCACCCGTCGACAATGCACCCGACGGACTTGCAGTGGGACTCGCCGTAGGTGGTCACGCGGAAAATGTTGCCGAAAGAAGACATGCTGTGTGGTGCTGTGGTGCTGGCGTGGTGCTAGTATCTGGTTCCTAGTGGCCCTGGGTATCGCTGCCGAGTTTTCGCTGGAATTTATGCATAGGGCCGGGCGCGCGGCGCCTACTGGCGCCAGGCAGAGCAGCGAGGAGACGGGCAGCATTGAGCCCTGCACCACCGCTGCGTGCCGCCACGTGTCTGTTGCGGAGCCTGGCCTGCGTGCTGTCCATGTGCCAATGCTTTGCTAAAACATGGCCTTTTACTGGACAGCTGGGGGCCCGGGTCTGGGCGGGCGCTGGTCATGTGACTTCATGGGCCTGCCGTTTTCGCACCGCGCAGCAGGCCTGAGTCATCGGGCCAGGCAGCTCCAGCACCAACGCCGCTTTCCCGTCTCCACTTGTCGCAAGACGCTAGCTGCATTTTTCGGGCTGGCTGCCTATTGGATTGACTTTACCTTTTTTTTTCTTTTCTTTTTGTCACAGCCCAGATCCCAGTGTCGGGTGGCGGGGCCCGGCTGCCCGATCACCTGATCTGCCGGGCAGAGCATGCGCGAATCCGGCGAGAGTGCGGCTGATCGTGGGCCAGATATTAGACCACTGGGTGGCTTAGGATGGCAAAGAACTCGTCGCCACCGCCACCTTGCTGCTCGGCACAGCTTCTCCAGGTGCGAAGAAAAGAAAAGAAGAGGCCGAGAAAAATCGATAGTTCGAAAGATCACAGCAGAGATACATATTGAAAGATGGCAGGGACACCGAACGAATGTTGAACTACAATAATTTTCCTTTTTTTAGTGAAAGGGACTGCAAGCCGGGTTTTTTGAACCAGGAAAATTTGATCTTAAGACCACGCTCCTGTGTCGGCGATTATTGGAACGTCGTCAAGTTTTTGAATTGCTCGGGTTAGGTCACTTTTGAGCGTTCGCAATCCATGAGTACCTCAACAATGCGACATGAGCTGTGAGGTACTAACCTGTTTTATGCACAGGCGGCCTACCATGTCGCCCCCAAAGATTGCCACTGACGGCTTGCGTGGCTTTGATTTTACTTTGGTCTTACGAAAAGTCCAATGAGAAGGACAAAATGCGATCGGTCGTGCTCAAAAATTATTGGGAGATGTGGTCGGACTTTTCATACGTCTGTACCATTGGTTTAGTTGGGCCCTTTCATCCAAGCCACAATTTAGCGAAAGAAGATTTTGGGCTGTCAAGATCTTTCACACACACTCTCTCTCTGAAGATGGTACCGTTTTTGGTCTGAAAATTTTTGTTAAAGCCAAAATATGTGGGGTTATGTCAACCTTGCGTTGGGTTGTTCGCACCTAGATTCCCGGACATCGTCAATACTCGTTGAAAAAACGGCGGTTTATCGGCCATTTTTCGTTTTTGTTGAAAGACATCGCTTGATTTCGAAAGATTCTCAAAATTGTGGAGGAACAACAAACATACTAAATGGCATATGAAGTGGATCAGCGCAATTGATAAGTCTTGCCGATTGAAGACCGTGCATACTTCGGAAGGCCCATTTACACTGCAAGGGCACACCATAACTATCGAATGCTAGCTCATTCTAGCAAGTTCCGATGCGCATAAAATCATTCCCCATTTTTAGAGTCACTGACCCACTCTAAGAAAAGAGAAAACATGCTCGAAAGCCGGCCTAAGGCTGTGTCATTTGCAATGAATGAAAGATTGAACACTTGAAAGGGCTCGAAGCGTTTGCCACGTCGATATAATAGAATTTACTAAAACTGCTCGAAACCGCTTTCAAAACTAGTTACGGGTGCTCAATTCTGAAGACCCGGCTTCATCTATTGGCTGCACAACATTTCAGATCCACACTACTGAGTCTCCTGAGCCAAATAGTACTGTCTTTTTAAACTGCTCCTTTTTTGGCTTTTGTAAACCGGGCAGTTCTTACCCACCCCGGCCTGGTAATATCACAAGATCAAACAAAATAATTCTACCGACCACCTCGGCAGGTAGTACTCTGCAGAGAAGATATAGACGACGAATAACTTCACTCTCAGATATGAAGGACTCCAAACCAGGAAACATATGTTCCCTGGTAGCCAAAAATCCTCATTTCCCAATCTTCGAACAAAATACCCCGCATTGGCTGAAAGGCACTTCAAGCTTCGCAGCTTTCAAACATGTCTGTATGCCCGCGTCTCATGAAGTCTTTTTTAAACTACTAGACACAATTCGTGTCACCCAAAATACCTTTCCAGTGCCGAATTACCTCCTTCAAACTCAAAGGTAGTCAGTCATGAGAATACGCGTGTCTTGTTTTGTTAGCCTCTGTGTTATGTCAGTCTTTGTATCATGGCGCTGAGGATTCTAAACAGTTTTGCAAGGCCAAACTGAAAAAAGTAGCCAATTTTTGACAGCCTTCAAGATATATCGAAGGAATTGCGACACGGGCCCCTTTAATTTCTGGGGTATAGTCCATACCCATCTCGCTCCTCAGTTGGCCATTGCGGCTCACGCACTTAATATGCCGCATTAGGCAAGAAATAAACACGGGCATCCAGCATTGGTGCAAGACCTTCCAGGTCAACATTAGAGCATCAACGCCAAACACCAGAGGCACTAAACGGGCCTGGAAGCACCAACGCTGCCTTTTCAGATTAAGCAACTTTGCCAAATTCTCGCGCAATTCTGGTTAGTCCCCTCTGGCTACCCGTCCTCAAGCAGCCTGGCCTCATACATTACATCACGAAATCTGAGCTGAGACATACACCAACAATATGTGGAGCTTGATAATCCCCATTGCTCTATTTCTAGCGCACACTGCTGCGCATTGGGCTACCCACTATTCGTTCCAGGAGGGCGTCATATATCTCCAGCTAAAAAACGATGATCTCGTTGCACTAAACTTTTCCATGTCTGGGTTTGATGGGCTATCTGGAAGTTCTCTAGCCGAAGTGAACATTGAGCAGAACCAAGAGGTTTTCCCCTTGACTGCACCTCCGCAAAACTCGACGATGTTTGTATCTCAAAAACACCTCTATGCGTTCTCAGGTGCCGTGGATGAGTCTTTATCCACTTTCGACAAATGCGGGAACGGTGTTTTCCAGCTTCTCAAGTATGAGGCGGCGTCGGACTCGTGGGTGTATGCCTCGGACAACATGACGTTTTCCGGTGTGGAAAATGTGTCCTTCTACCAGGACTCCACGTACTTGACCTCGCTCACCTCGTCGGAGGTCTATGTCTACGGGGGTGTGTGCACAGCCACGGGCGAGGTGTCCAGCCGGCTTCTATCATTCGACATGGAAACCATGCTGTTTGCAAACATCAGCACCTCGACCGAGCCGCAAGGCTTTTATGGCGGGGTGAGCGTATGGGCACCCAGCCCCCTGCAGCTGTTTGTTGTGGGCGGGCGCTCCGAGGCCGGCTGGCTCAACATGTACCAGCTTGCCACGTGGAACTTCCAGTCGGGGTGGCTGTTCCAGAGTGTTCTGAAAAACGGGACCACGGTTCTGTCCCGCACAAACGGCCTCGTGCTTCCGGTCTTCAGCGTGTTATCTGACGACACCGAGGAGACGTTTCTCCGGAACTACAATCCGCAGGCCGTGCTTGTTCTAGGCGGCGAGGCCTCCGGGCAGTCGGAGGCCGCCTGGGCCAAGCTCCTGTATGAAGACAACGAGTGGAGCTGGCAGAGTTTGGAGCTGGGTCTCGAAGACAGTGATATTCTTGGAGCCGCGGTGATTTTCGACACGCTTGTCGTGGTGAACGGCTCCTCGCAGACTGCCGCAGGCAAGCGCCTGGACAGCTCCTACCATTTGAATCTCTACGACATCAACAGCAACTTCTCGTTGGTGGACGACTTGCAGAGCAACACCGTGAGCAAAAGTGCAACACAAGCGGCCTCCAGCACCAGTGTGTCGAAGAGCACCAAGATCTTGGTGGGCACGTTGGTGCCTCTTTCCGCGTTGGCCATCATCTTCGGAATTGCCATGTATGTTTGGCGGCGCAAAGTGGCGCTGAAGGACACGGCCAGTCTCGCCGGGCCCATGGACTACCAGCTCGGCCACTATCGCACCCAGCTGGACCAGCAGTACTCGCTTTTGGGCAGCAGGCCGTTGGACTTGTACCAGCATGTGAACGACACGAGCTCCACGCTTGAGGGAGCCTCGATAGACTCGTGGGTGCGCAAAAGACAAGAGTACGACGCGTCGCACGGCCGGCCATACGCCCGCCACAGCTACCTTGCGCTGAACGAGACGTTGGGCTCACGCGCGGAGGAGTTCACTGACGAGCTTGTGCTGGATGCAGCGAGCCAGTGCCGGCGGGAGCCTGGGATTTCTGGAAGTGCAGACATGCGGCCGACGGCTCAACTGATGGCCCTGACTCTGTCTCTCGTACAGACACTCCTGTCTCCTCCTCCAGCAGTGGTGTCCCCGGAGGGCTCGCCGCAGAAGAACGCGCTTCCTGTGCGGATCAGCCAGCTCCGCAGCTTTCTGTATAGCCAAACCCCGCCGCAGCTGCCGATGCTCCAGCGCAAGTCACGGCTTGATCCGGGGTTCCTCGGTCTTGGCGAGGGCCTCGGCGCCAGTGCTCTTGCTGAAAGTGAGGGGGAGGTCTCCGACGAGAATTTGGACGTGCAGGTGTTGGTGAGTTCCAAGAGAAAGTCCGTGCTTCGCGTGATGAATCCAGACGCGGACACGGCCGGCGAGGGCGTCCGCCTACGAAACCCGTCGAAGTAGGCTTGGGAAAATAGAAGTTTTCTTCATGGGAACGGCCGTTGGGGAGACGCCCGAGCTGGTGCACCGCCTGTGCTCAGGTTCCTCGTATAAGTAGTGACAGGGGGGCATGTCCGTGAGTCCGTGGCTCGAGGGACTTCTGGGTTGCGTTGGGCATGACGCGGCTTCAGTGCTGTCGTTTATGAATGGCTTTTCTCTCTTATGATATTATTCTTGTGCAGGGGAAATATGGGATAAGCAAGATGGGTTTGGGAGTCTCGCTTGTCGCGAAATGAATCGGGAGTCACCAAGCCCTTTGTAATTCTAACTGAAAAAGTTGTACGGCCCATCACCTAGGAACCGATATGTGGACAATTCAGTCACATCCAGTTTCTGTAGATGTCTGGTTCCTGCCATGAGCGTATCTCGCAGATGGATCCGTTTTGAGGTGCAAGCGGATACGCTCAGAAATAGAGCGAATGAGCTGTTTAACGATGTATCGTCAACCTGGTAGTTTGGTGACTCTAGGCTGGAATTGGCAAATAGAGTCCTATAGGTTGGATAGTTGAAAGCAAGGTTAGGAGGATGAGCTCACTGCAAGCTGTGGGTTTGGATCAGATGTGGCTGCTTGCAGTTGGCTTGCCAGGGTTTGGCAGCCACGCCTCCAGTGCATTGCAATGACTCGACTCCAAAAGCCCCTCCTCTCCCCAACAGATGGAGATCAGAGTGGAGACATCTGTGTGCACCGTCGGAGCCATGGAAGAGCTCTGTCAAGCCGGCCCCAGTACTTTCGGATTTTCTCCTTTCCGGCCTCTACTATCTTGAATTATTTTTCTGATTGCAGCTTTGACGCCGTTCTGTTGCCACGTGTAGTACCACGGAAAGTGACACGGCCGCCTGTAGTGCCTGTCCTCCGGGAGCTACACACGATGTAGAAGTGTGTCATAAACGAAGGTGGTATTGGCGGTGCTTACTTTGTCTTTACTGGCCGAAACACGAGTCTTTGGGGCGTGCTGTTCTGGGTGGAGGCGTGGAGCCCGCGGGCAGAAGAATACGGCCGCAGGCAGAAGAATACGGCCGCAGACAGCAGAATACGACTGCTGGCAGAAGAATACGAGACGACCAAGCGGACGCTTATACCCGGCTTCTCGCGGCACGTGGGATTTCCCGGCTCAACGCTAATATCAAACTCGATCTCAAACTCTGAGTACCGGCCCCTCCAGATTGGCCAGGCAGAGGTGCTTATCATCATTAGGGCCATATCTCGCCGAGCGTGCGGCACTGCGGGGCCAGACATGCGAGATTAGCGCCGGTCCTGTACGCGCGGGAGCCGGTCCGAAAACGGGGCCCCATGCAGAGCGGCTCGAGCCTACGAAGCAGGGCTAATAAGTACGAGGCTAGACGGGGCGAGCTTGATAAAAATAAAGAATCTGAATCCAGGGGGGAGAGAAAAGATCACTATTGAAGAAGGGTTTGCGGCAGACAAAAAGTGAGAAACACTGACGGTCACCGAGGGCATGAGATATCACGGAAGAGGAGAGTACCAATCCTCGCAGCCCGAGAGCTCGCAGTACTGCGGGGAGGAAAACCAGAGCGGTACGAGAAACTGAAAGCCAGACTGGTGGAGCAAGAACAACACTAATTGGGCAAAAACACAGACTAGCGAGTCGAAAAACCGGCTAGGTAGTCAATAAACCAGGCAGTTATTAATAAACCAGGCAGTTATTAATAAACCAGGCAGTTATCAATAAACCAGGCAGTTATCAATAAACCAGGCAGTTATTAATAAACCAGGATAGTAAAAAATTGCGATAGTGAAACAGATAACTACACTAGTGACACAATAAAGCAGACTAGTAAATATTAGATCAGGCTGGTTAAACAAAACCCAAACCAGTGTAACACTGTGATGAAAGAAAAGCCCCAGATAGTGACCGAAAAAACGCTACTTAAACAATCAACCAGAGTAGTGAACAGAATACTACCCCAGTGAAACAATAAGCCAGACTAGTGGTGGATTTACCCTAACTAGTGAAACGGTAAGCCTAGTTAAACAATGAACCACCCTAGTGAAGCAAAAAACCAGATAGCATCAACAAAACCCTAGTTTAGTGAAACAAATAAACACTCGTGAAACAAATATGAGGACTGTCCAGGCCGTGACTAACGGAAGGGGACGGGCCGAGCTAAGACACTTGGTACGTAGCTGGGAGCTGTTTAAAGGTTTTTTATATATATTTGCTATATAGTTTTGCCCCTTTAATCAGATGAATCTACCAAAAAGAAAAAAAAAAACACTCGTGAATCGATAAACACTGGTGGAACGATCGCGGGATCAGCTGGCCCTCGCGGAAGCGAGCCGCGCGCGGCGTCCCCCCAAATACGAGCCAACACCCTGCCTGTGGTGGAAACCGGCCGGTTGCCTGGCCGTCCAAAACACGCCACTTTTCTGCAAAATCGCAGCGTCCCAAAAAAAGACGCAAATTCCGGCAAACGACACCAACTCCCGGCCAGCGACGCAATGTCGTGGCTGCTGGCCAGCGTGGGGACAGGAGGCTGCATTTATTACCGAAGAATTGAACATTCTGGGGAGCCAGGAGCCGCGGCTCGCATGGAAGCGCGGCGGCGGCCCGAGGCGCTGTCACTGGGGCCGCGGGCCAGCACACAGGCCAAAAATGAAAAAAGGGCCCCGCACCGATCCCGAGATACAAGGCCGGGCCGCACCGAGCCACGAGCCACGCTGGCTGTGTCTTTTGTTTTTTTTTTCGGATATTCAGCTTGAACAAAACGAAAGTAAAAAAAAGAAAAAGAAAAAGAGCAATGGCTTGCCGCGCTGGGTAATTTGCTGCCTGGACCCAAGTCTCTGTGGGGCGGGCGCCTGTTATTCTGCTGCTGCAATAATCGTGTTTTTGATTGCCTTTTCCATGGACGGCGCCATATGGGGCCAGACGGCAGGCGGCGCTGCGGCCGATGCGCGGCTCGCTGTGCCAATATGGCCCCATGGCTGGCGGGCCTACCATCTGCGTTTTCGTGATTTTTTGTCCTTGGTCCATGCTCCATGTTTTTCATGTTTTGTTTTCTCTTTTGACGGGATTCCTGCTTGGGTTTTCCCTAATCGTTTTTGTTTCCTGCCACTTTTACTCTCACTCTCATTACCTTCAATTCTCACTCTCACTCTCACTGTCACTCTCACTGTCACTCTCACTCTCACCGTAAATCCTCACCTTAAATTCTCACCTTAAATTCTCACCTTAAATTCTCACCTTAAATTCTCACCTTAAATTCTCACCTCTAATTCTCACCTCTAGTTCTCACCTTTAATTCTCACCTTTAATTTTCACCTCTAGTCTCACCTCTAGTTCTCACCTTTAGTTCTCACCTCTAATCCTCACCTCTAATCCTCACCTTAAATCCTCACTCCCACTCTCCCACTCCCCTTTCTTTTCCCTCTTCTCCCTCCCCCTTCTCCCTCCCCTTTCTCCCTTCTCCCTCACCCTCCCCTGGCCTTTTTTCTCGCTTGCACTGACAGCTGCGCGCCCGGCCGGCACGTGCCGCCACAGCCCTCAAGACAGCGCGCACCTCCCCCAAACTTCCCCACCACCACCACTTTCCTCCATGAACACCGGCGGTGCACACGACTTGGACGCTGCTGGCAGCGGCTCGCCGGCCGCTGGGGCGCCGGCCCAGGGCCCCCGGCGCAGCCCCGGCCCGAATCGGCCCGCGCACGCCCGCACCGCCCCCGGCGTCAACTTCGGCCTAGCCGCCCTGCTCAGGGACCTGGCCACCTTCTGCTACGACGACCCGCTTTTGTACCTGAACCTCCAGGTGGCGGGCGCCGCGGCGCTGCACGCGGCCGGTGGGCCTGGCGCGGATGCGCGGGGCCTGGCGCCTCCGTGGCCCATGCCCGGCGCGCTCCTCGGCCTGCCCGACGACGCCATGGACTTGGACTCGATGGCGCCGCCCGACCCGGCCGCGTACTTCCCCGCGCCGGACGGGCCCGGCGGTGCCTGGGACGGCGGCCCGGGCGGCGGCTGGGCAAGCGGGCTGCTGCCCCAGGGCGCTTGCTATGGCGCCAGCAGCGCCGCTCCCCTGTTTGCCCCGGCCCCGTTCGCAGGCGGCCTGCTCTCCGCCGACGCGTTCTTTAGCCCGTCGTTTGCGAGCGGGGCCCCCGCGTTTGGCCATGAGCAGGAGCCCGGCTTCACCCACGAGCCGGCGCTCTCGCTCGGCTCCACCGCCACCAGCCCGGGCGCCAGCCTGCTGGGCCAGCCCCGCCACGAGCCGCTGTGGGCGCCGTTTGCGCCGTCGCTACGTGTCCCGGACGCCGCGTCCGTGTACCACGCGGCGCTGGAGTTTGCGCTGTTCGAGTACTCGGGCCCGGACGAGTACGCCGACACCACGTTCCTCGACGACGACACCACCACGTACGCCACGCTGGCGTGCGGGCCCGCGGAGCCCCGGGACTCCGCCAGCCACCGCACGTCGGTCCTGGCCGCGGCCAACGAGTTGCTGCCCTTGACGACCACCACGTCCTTCACGCCGTCCGCGACGTCGCTACATCTGACGCAGCCGTCGTTCTTCTCCGCGCAGCAGTTCTGGCGCACGCTGCTCGACCAGCCGCCGGCGCCGCTCGGCCGCGGCTCCACGGACTTCTACCTGCGCCGCCGGCTCAGCATCGAGAGCACGGTCTCGGGTGCCAACGCGCCCGCGCGCAGCCAGCGCTCGCTCGCCAGCTACTTCCATTTCCGTGACCGCGAGGGCAAGCTGCCCGTGCCGCGCGGCGACTCGCCCGAGTGGCCGCCGCCGCGCCACTCCATCCGCAGCATCTTCAAGACCGGCTCCGCGGGCCTCTCCGTGGCCGAGAACGACTCCCACCTCGGCCCGGAGCCCGCGCCGGCCCCAGACGACGTACCGCTCGCCGGCCCCGAGGGCCTTGCGCCCAAGAAGGGCCGCCGGTCCAAGCGGCACTTGTTCACGCGGTTCAAGCTGGCCAAGGGCTACGACGCGCCCGGGGCCAAGCAGGAGCCGGCAGACGGGTCCGTGGACATGGGCTCCGACTCAGAGCCCAAGGATGACTTCCGCGGCCCGTTGGCTGCGTTGCACCACACGGACTCGGCGGGCCTGCAGACCAGCGAGCCGAATCAGCCGCCGGACTACGCGTCGTTGTTCTCCGGCGTGGGCAAGCGCCGCAACCTCGTCGGCAAGAAAAGCAAGAAGAACGCCGATGCGGCCATGAGGGCGGACGGCAGCATCAAGGCGGAGAGCGCGGGCGAGAGCGTGGGCTTGGACTCGTGGGTCTCCAGCAACGAGCAGTCCGGGGACTGTTCCCTGGCGCGCAGCATGCCCCGCTCGCTGCATTCCTTCAACTCCCGCGAGTCCGGCTCGCAGGACCAGCCGCTGGCGTCCGCGCCGCTGGCCTTTGCCAACGCGTCCAAGCGCATCCTTGGGTCCCGTCTCATGAAGAAAAAGGCGGCCGTCAACAAGGGCGAACGCTCGTCAAGCGACGTGGTCGAGGTGGATCTCCAGTCGCTAGATCTCCCCGACAACACGGAGGTGTTGTCCAAGCCGCGTCTCCTCAGCAAGACGCGCGGGCGTAAGGAGGACCGTGAGGCCGATATGGTGGACCAGTCCAAGATCTTCGTGTGCGGGTATTGCGACCGCCGGTTCAAGCGCCAGGAACACTTGAAACGCCACTTCCGGTCCTTGCACACGACCGAGAAGCCCTACGACTGCCCCATCTGCCAGAAGAAGTTCAGTCGTACCGACAACCTCAACCAACACTTGAAAATACACAAGCAGGAGGAGGAGCAGGCGGCCGCCGCCGCCTTGCATGCGGGGGAACACATCGAAAATTAATAGAGAGACTGTTTTGTTATATAGAATATCAGAGGAAAAGGATATGCGGGAAACACATCGAAATGTAATTGAGAGACTGTTTCTATATAGTACAATACCAGAGAAGAAGGCTATGCGGGGAATATAGAGACTGTTTTGTTATGTACTATGCTACTAAGCACTACATGGTAAGTGGTAAGTGGTGAGTAATGAACAAAAACTAGAGGGAAATGGGAAATACTAGCTACTTAAGGATGATAAGTGAATGGTAATACTAAAGGCGAAATATTCAGTTGGTGATTGGTGATACTAACACTCAGTACAAATAGTAACGGTGATACTCAACACTAAAGGCGAAATACTAATAGGAGATGGAGGATATCCAACGATATTCCCTTTATGCTAGTACTGAATGCTGGATGGCAAATGGTGAATAGTCAATGTTGAAAGGTCAATGGTCAATGTCGAATGGTAAGTACTAATTACCCATTGAATATTGGTGAATGGCAAATATAACTACAAATACTCACATATCATAATCAATACGAATAGTCACTGGCGATGCTAAATACTCAAGGCAAAACGATCTTAAGCGAATGGTGATATTAAATACATGTAGCAACTGATGATACTAAACAATACAAACTTCTCATCAACGATGAATGAAAGCTGGAAAATTAAAGACGAGAGACAAAGAAATAGTGAATACTCAAGGATAAACGTTACATACCGAGTACTAAATGGTAAATGGTAAATAGTATACACTCAATGATCATGGAACATGCGAAATGGAAAATACGTAATGGAAAATACGGAATGGAAAATACGGAATGGAAAATACGGAATGACTACTGAATACTAGATGATAGATGAGAGTCAGAATCCATCGGATAAGAATCAGGGACATATTCTTATACAGCAGAAGATGCAAGAGTGCTAGCATCTAGCACAGCACGGTGGAACGTGTTTCTTGTGCACTCGCAGGTGTATGAATTTGCTCTTTGATATCTTGTCTTGTCTCATCTGAAACTTTAGACAAAAAAAAGAATTAGGTAGCATAAGACATAAACACCCAGAATATTCCAACAATTTCAAAAGGCTTTGTGGGGAACACATTAAAATAGAGTAAGATATCAGAGCAGAGCTGTATCGATATATAATCGAGGCGTCTTTTTATACAGAACATCAGAGCAAAGCTGTATCGATACAGAATCGAGGCGTCTCATTATATAGAACATCAGAGCAGAACTGTATCGATACATAATCAGGACGTCTTGTTATATAGAACATCAGAGCAAAGCTGTATCGATACAGAATCGAGACTTCGTATTATATAGAGCATCAGAACAAAGCTGTATCGATACATCATCGAGACGTCTTGTTATATAGAACATCAGAACAAAGCTGTATCGATACATAATCGAAACTTCGTATTATATAGAACATCAGAGCAAAGGCTGCATCTCACATAATCAAGACGTCTTGCTATATAGAATATCAGAGCAAAGGTTACATGTCACATAATCGAGGCGTCTTATTATATAGAACAACAAAACAAAATTCATCGATACATAATCGAGACGTCTTGTTATACAGAACATCAGAGCAGAGGCCACCCGCCAGTGCCCAGAGCAATCGGGCCATGCCCCAGAGAATGCGTATCCAGTTGCAAGCGCCCCGGCGCCAAACCCAAAAGTAAGAAGTAAATGCGATAAAACATGGAAGAAATGAAAATGCAGGCGTCGGTGGCGGGGCCCGGCGGGCGGGAGCCACGGAGAGAGGCACAATGGCCGGTGCGGAGACGCCCGCGGACAGCACAGCAGAGCGCGAGTGGCGGGTCCTTGCCCGTTGATTGGCGGGCCGCTCTGGGCGCTGGCCAGCTGCAGACAAGCGCGCCAGACCCGCGTCCTCATGGCCCGAGACACAAGTCCTCGTTGAGGCGGTTCGACGTCAAGCCGTCGAGGACGAGCTCGCCCTTGGCGCGGTGCGCGCCCGGCTTGGACACGGCGCCCGAGTCGTCGTGCGGCCGCAGGCACACGCCGTTGGCAAGGTGCTTCTTGTAGCCCTCGATGCGCGTGAACTCGCGGCCGCAGTGGCAGCGGCAGTGCTTGGACACCATGTGCGACTTGACGTGGCGGTTCAAGTCGTGCTGGCGCACGAAGCTCTTGGGGCAGTAGGCGCATGTGAACGGACGGTCGCTCAAGTGCGTCTGGATGTGCGAGCGCACGTTGTAGCGGCGGGTGAACTTCTTGCCGCAGTTTTGATACACGCAAGTGAAGTTCTTGTCCGCGTCCGGGCCCTGCCAGTACTTGTCGAGCTCGCCGGGCGGGAGGAGCGACGTCTTCTTCATCAAGCGCTTGGGCGAGAGCTCCTGGATGGCCTTGCGCACGTCCTGGGTGGCCTTGCCGCTGGGCGAGATGACGGGGCTCCACTCGAGCGTGATGCGGCTGGCGCGGGGCGTGCTGCGGCGCGGCGAGCCGGCGCCCGCCTGGCCCGGGCTCGCCTGGCCCGGGCTTAGGAGATACGCGCCCGCGGGCGCCGCGGGCCTCTGCGGCGTGAGCTGCACGATGGTCTCGTTGGCGTCCACGAGCCCGTCGTCCGGCGGGCTGTCGGGCCCGCGGCCGGCCGGGCGCACCGGCGACAGCCGCGGAAGCTCGCGCGGCGGCGACGAGCCGAATACGCTGGGCGGCGACGAGCCGAGCACGCCGGGCGCGTCGTAGTAGCCGTCGCTGAAGAAGTGCGTGGCGGGGAAGCCGTGCCCCGCGGCGGGCGGCGACGCGCAGGGCAGGAGTGCGGCGGGCGGCGACGCGCAGGGCAGGAGTGCGGCGGGCGGCGCCAACAC
>NW_017387736.1:213560-240103 GCF_001664035.1 Metschnikowia bicuspidata var. bicuspidata NRRL YB-4993 | reverse complement strand
CGGGGCGCGGCGGGCAGTGTGGTGCGGGCCCAGGGTGCGGCCGCGGGTCGCGCACCGGGATGGGCACCCAGCGCTGCGTGGGCGGGGCGTCGGGGCGCGCGGGCTCGGGGTGCTGGTCGGGGAGCGCGGGCTCGGCGAGCTCGGCCGGGTACTGGTGCGGGCGGCGCGGGTGGTGGATGCGCGGGAGCGCGGTGCTCAGGCCCACGAGCTGGGCGAAGGCCGCCTGGGCCGGCGGGAACTTGTACGAGGCCGGGCTGCGGTTGGTCACGGTGAGGTCGTCGTGGGCGGGCGCGGCGGGCATGTGGCCGTGCGCGTCCTCGTCCTCCTCGCGGAGCACGAAGGGCTTGCTGGCCTCGAAGAGCGGCGGGCCCGTGTCGAAGGGCTCGTCGAAGTTGAAGGCGAGCTGCTCGTGGGACACGGCGGGCGTGCGCGCGAGCTGTGAGGGCGAGATGGACGGCGCGGGCGGCGGGGCCGAGCCGGGCAGGGCGGGCGCGGGCGGCGGGCGCATCATGCCGAGGTCGTCCGGGGCCGCGGGCCCGAGGGACCAGTCGCGGGTGTGGTCGAGGAAGCCGAAGATGGCGGTGCCGCTGGGCTTCTTGGCGTGGCGCGCGGGGCGGGCGGGCGGCGGCGGCGGCGCGTGCCCGTAGCCGGAGGGCACGTCCAAGTCCTGGAGCGTGGAGAGCGCGTCGTCGAAGAGATGGTCGAAGTCGCGGTAGTCCTGGAGGTAGTAGGCGATGTCGTCGTCGGGCGGCACGCCGGTGTGCTTGAGGGCGGGCGCGTCCCAGCTGGCCATGGGGTCCATGGTGGATGTGGGGCGGGGCGTGATGGGCGGCGGCGGTGGCGGTGTTGGCTATCCTATGGTGTTTAGGATTGGCACGGTTTGTATTGGTGATTTCAGTACTGTCTGTATTGGCAATTTCAGTACTGTCTGTATTGACAATCTTCAATACTGTCTGTATTGGCAATCTTCAATACTGTTTGTATTGGTGATTTCAGTACTGTCTGTATTGGCAATTTCAGTACTGTCTGTATTGGCAATCTCCAATACTGTCTGTATTGGCAATTTCAGTACTGTCTGTATTGACAGTCTTCTGTCTTCTATACCGCCAAGTCTCGGCACTGCTAGGCTCACTGTACCCAGTCTCAACTGGCAACGTCGGTTTCTGTTTCCACAGCTCTCGGTCTGGCAATGTGCACCGGCACTGTTCTGTCTATTCGGTCTTGTCCGCTTCGGCCGTCGTGTTCCGTGCGGTGGCAAGCTGCCTTTTTCTGGGACCGCTGTTTGTGAATGTCCGGGTGCGGTCGCTGGGTCGCAAATGTTCGCTGTGCCTGTTGGTGGATGCAAGTGAACAGAGCTGGGGTCGGCTGGCTGCGGGAGAAGAAATGTCACGCGGCCGGAGTTCCACACCTGGCGAAAATGGGTCGAGGTTCAAACGGTTTGCGTCCGGAGGAAAGGTCGAGGGGCGGTGTCTGGCGTTGTTGCTGGACGGAAAGAGAGAAGAAGGCCCATTCCGGGCGGCCCTCGGCCTTTGGCCATGGCCTGAGCTGCCCGCGGCTCTGAGACGTTCCTTCCGCTTCTGGGCGTTTTGAAAACACCCCATCCGCTCCCGTGCATCGCGCTCCTGCACCCTGCCGCCCGCCGCCTGTTTACCTATTTCCTCTCTGGGCGGACGGGCCGCTTGGGCCTGCCGGACAAGGCGCTTTAGTCTGGCGATCACCGTTCTGATAGGCACATCTGGAATCTGCCAAGTGGTGCAGCACGCTCTGTCCGATGACAGCGTTTTTTTTTTCCGAGATCTCCGTGCCACCACGCTGCCTGTGCCGGGCGCACTGTACAGGCCCATGCGGCCGCTCATGCCCTGGACCGGGCCGCCAGAACAAAACTGGTATCCTTGTGCTTTCCGGTCCATGTGCTGGAGCCATATGCCATGGTGTTTTCTTGCACCGTGGCTCTTGCGCCTATTCCGACGATGCTGCCGTGTGACCCCGCCGCATTATGGCATTTGTCTGCGAAAAACACCAGTCCAACAATGTGGTCCTCTTTTGGTTGGTCGTTTCCTTGTAGCCGTTCCCGCTAGAGTGAGATCCATCAACTCTAATCTGCCATAAGCTCTAATCTTCTACCAGCTCACTTCCATCAGCTATAACCTTTTATCAACTATGACCTTGCATCAACTATAACCTTCCATCAACTATAGCCGTCCATCAACTATAACCGTCCATCAACTATAACCGTCCATCAACTATAACCTCCCAACAACTATAACCCCCCGTCAACTCAAACTTCCCAACAACTATATTATCCTGTCAACTCTAATTTTCCATAACATCCAACATTCCATAAACTAGAATCCTCCCATTATAATTTCTGATTATCTATAATCCTACCATTATGATCTCTGATGATCTATTATCTTCCATTTACTATAATTTCTCGGAAACACTACTTTTCAAAACTATAGCCATCAATCAGCTTTGAACTCCCATTATATTCTCCCATTATATTCTCCCATTATATTCTCCCATAAACTTTATTCTCACACAAGCTATAATCTTCCATCTACTATAACCTCCCATAAACTATAATCCTTCCAGTATAATCTCCCATAAGCTACAATATTACACAAACTATAATCTCTCGGAAACTACTCTAACCTCCCATGGGCTCTAATCTTTCATTAACTATATCCTCCCAGTAGCTCCAACTTTCCATAAACTATAACCCTCCATCACTCTAATCTCTTAGCAACTCTAAACTTCCATCAACTATAGTCTCGCATAAATTATAACCCCTTTAAAGTCCAACCTTCAACTCTCTGTCATCAACGATAACCTCCAATCAGCAAGAATCTCTCACAAATTATAACCTCACATAGGCACAAACCTTTCATAGACTATAATCTCTCGAAAGCTATAACCTTCCATCTACCTTAACCTACATCTACTCTACCTCCCCTTAACAGCCTCCCTTAAACTAGTCTTCATCAACTCTCTCATCATCTATTACCTCTCATCAACTATAATCTTCCGTACATGTATCTTCCCTCTAGCCCTCTTTAAAACTCCGTTGTTGCCAATGGACTGGATCGTTTGATGCACTCGCAGGACACTAGGCAAGCGTTCTGAGTCTGGTCATTCGGTTCTCAAAATCTTCGCATACGACGGCGAAGGCTCATATTGTGCACTTCGGGATAATGGCCTGAGTGCACATGGAACAGCGACAGGAGCCATGCGATGGATGCAACATTTCGTGTCTCCTAGACATTCAATCACGCATTAGATGTTCTATCTTCTCTATGGACAAATCTGATGTTATTGAAGTAAAATATAATCACCGGGATATTACCGATTATTTTCAGGCTACGCCTGTTTTAAAATAGCCTATATTTACATTACACTCCTTTCGAAGTAGTTTATACAGTAAGCAATATTGTCTCGATCAGAAAAATTTTGTTCACAAAAGATTTGGCTATTTCCATGCGGTAGTCTCTGTCTGGAATTCCACAGAATATCTGCCTTGTCTATCACCTCTGTATGACTTTCATCTCCCTCACTTCGGAAAAATTGCCTTTCTCTCGTTGTGAGAACCTTCAACCTCACAATACATCCCGTCAATCTCACCGAAACAGACACCCCATTTCACTTACAGCATCTGGGCGCTACAATGTCCTCATCGTAAACTACAGCTTGAACTTTCTCAGGATAATCTCGTTAACTATTCACTCGTCCGTGTCAGCTAACTATCTAGTAATGCAGGAACTGTGGTGCATCTAGGCAGACAACAACATCTTTCTTGGGTCTTCGATCAACTCCTTGATGGTCTTCAAGAAAGTGACAGCCTCACGGCCATCCAAGACTCTGTGGTCGTAAGTCAATGCAAGGTACATCATTGGTCTGGAGACGATTTGGCCCTTGACAGTGACAGGTCTCTCCTTGACACCATGCAAGCCCAAAACAGCGGTTTGAGGCAAGTTGATGATTGGCGTTCCGTACAAGGAGCCAAAGACACCTCCGTTGGAAATGGTGAAAGTACCACCGGCCATGTCCTCCAACGACAACTTGCCGTCTCTGGCCTTCTTACCCAATCTGTTGATCTCCTGCTCGACACCCAAGATCGACAAGGACTCGGCGTTTCTGACGACAGGGGTGACCAAACCCTTGGGCGTGGCCACGGCAATGGAAATGTCCATGTAGTCTCTGAACACCATGGTGTCGTTGTTCTCGATGGAGGCATTAACGGCAGGGATCTCCTTAGAGGCCAAGGCGGCGGCCTTGGAGAAGGCACCCATGAAGCCGAACTTGATGCCGGTCTTGTCCAAGATCTCATCCTTGTACAACTTTCTCATGTCCATCAAGTTGGACATGTCGACCTCGTTGAACGTGGTCAACGAGGCGGCGGTGTTCTGCGACTCCTTAAGACGCTCAGCGATTCTCAATCTCATTCTGTTCATCTTCACTCTCTCCTCGGTTCTGGAGAAGGCGGTGAAAGAAGCGGTCTCCTTGGACTCCTTCTTGGGCTCTTCCTTCTTAGCCTCCTTCTTGGGCTCCTCCTTCTTGACCTCCTTCTTGGGCTCCTCCTTCTTTGGGGCCTCTTCCTTCTTTGGGGCCTCATCCTTAGACTCCTGCTTAGGTGCCTCCTCCTTCTTGGCACCGCCTGCTGGAGCATCGCCTTCCTCGATCTTGATGATCTCTTGGCCAACCTCCACAGTATCCTCAACAGCTACTAAAAGCTCAGTGATAGTACCGGACACTGGCGCGTTGACCTCGACATCAATCTTGTCGGTTTCGATGGTAGCAACAAGCTCGTCCTGGTTGACAAAGTCACCCACTTCCTTGTTAAATGCAGACAAGGTACCTTCAGAAATGGACTCGGCCATCTCGGGGACTTTGACGGAAGTGGAGGCAAATCTGTGAAAAGTCAATCTTGGCATCGAGGCCAATCTTGGGGCAGCCGTTTTCGTGACCAAAGTTCTGGCAATGGTTGATGGCGTGGCCTTGGCGCCACAAGCGGCGGCCTTGGGCAAGCGACGCAAATTGCTTTTGAGTGTTCTGGACAACATGCTTGGGTGTGTGAAGACTGGTGTTTGGTATAAATAAAGTGACTTTATTTCTGTGTTGAAACAGATATTTTCTCTCTTTTTTTTTTCTGGTGTTTAATTTTTTTTTTTTTTGCATAGTGGAGACTCTTGCTTCGTGGATGCGGGTTCCGAGAATCTCCGGGGCCAACCAATGACCGCGTGCGAAAAGCTGACCGTTTAGGGCCATTCCTTCTTCGGCCCCGCGAATTTCATTGATCTTCTGGAACCTGGCCCGGTTTTGCACTCAAGCACCCAGCCAACAAGGGAATCCGTATTTCAGAACCAAGGAGATTCTCAAAAAAAACTCTTTGTGCTCGCTCCACAAGCTTTGATTGTGATTGGGTTAGATTTTTTGAAGCGGCTCAGCTTGCTCGAATTGTTCTCCCCTGGCGGATGTTCAATTCAGCCAAATTACCTAAAAATTCCGCCATGAAAATGTGTCCAACTATCCGTCGATTGGCTTGTAGTTCTCGAGTCTTGCTTTTGTGTCTGCTCATTGCTGTTCATCTGTCTGTATCTTGTATTTCTTGTTGCATTTGCCTTTGCCACCCGGAGTTTCCTTTCATTTTAGGTCGTATCCGTGTCTGCAGACTAGTATTAAATTGTGACAGAGGCTTGCGGGTGTGCGAGCTTGCTTCGCGGCAATTTTTAAGGGGCGCTGCTCCGGGGTCACATTTCTTGAGCGGTTGTGCTTCCCCAAGAAACGTGGACTTTTTGCCGATAAAACTGTGGAGCATTTGCTGGCCTTTCATTTCGTCGCTAAGCTATATTCCCGCTCAGCTTTGGGGTGTTCATAGATATTGAAGTCTACACGGCAAAAAGTATGTGGCTGCCTGCATAAGCCTTCCATCCTCATCAAACTCATAATATCACATCAGGTCCTGATGGGTAAGTACATGAGGGTCTTTGAGTGAATTTACGAGTCTTTGAGGAGGGGACAGGCTAGAAACTACCCACTAGAACATTCAAAAAGAAAGCCCTACGCGGGGGTCGAACCCGCAACCTTGAGATTAAAAGTCTCACGCTCTAGCCATTGAGCTAGCAAGGCTGTTCATGCCACAACTTAACATGGTAGGTCCATATTCCAGTGTGTCTGCTTTAATCATGCAAATACCATCATGAAATTCTTGTCTATCAACAATTTTATTTGAGATTTTTTAAGGTTTTATAAATATAGGGTGTCACTGGAGGATGCAAGACCACCAAGCCCATGAGCTTGAACTCAATGTTGGCCCCAGCCGACAACTCATCGGAGAACTTAACAAAATTAAATTGGTTCGTCACCACGATCTTCAAGGTCTACACCAGAAGGCGTGGCGAGTCGCAGGAAGTGGGATCCTTAAGTCCGCTACAACCAGCCGAGTTGAAGCGACTACTACAGGAGACCTATCCTAGGAGTCGATGACGTAATATCCAATACGTAAACAGATACGTGCCATGAGGACTGTCCAGGCCGTGACTAACGGAAGGGGACGGGCCGAGCTAAGACACTTGGTACGTAGCTGGGAGCTGTTTAAAGGTTTTTTATATATATTCGTTATATAGTTTTGCCCCTTTAATCAGATGAATCTACCAAAAAGCAAAAAAAAAAATTAACCGTCCAGGCCGTGACAAACGGAAGGGACGGGCCAAGTTCCGACACTTTATTTTCAAAGAAACATCGTATTATAGAGTGTCATTGGAGGGATGTAAAACCCCACCACTAAAGAAAAATTTTAAAGAAAAAGCTTATAATAGATCGCAGCATTGACTCAGGTGAGAAGGCGTGAACCCCAATTCACGAAATCTCCCAAAGAGGATATGACTCCCCTCAAAAAGACCATAACCGATGTCAACCACTTGAATAAATTCAACTAAATGTCATCGTCCCATAGAATATGTTTTTCTGAGGACCCGTGACCTTAAAACATTACATTTGACAAGGCGGCACGTACTTTCACTCCTCTAATCAGATCAATCGAGGCTTTGGCAAGTCAATTAAGTTTTCGGCAAAACGTTCCCAATTCAAGGGTCTTAAGTTATTTAAAGAACATGCAGCCTTATTTTGTCTATCGTGATCGAAAATCCCAAAGTCTTTCTCCCTTTTTTATACGTTATCATAAAGTCGCTTAGTTGGGCGTTTAAAAAATTGACCCAGAAATCCAATCCATGCATTCTCACCCATAAGAGAGAAGATAAGAATAACAGCAATTGATTCTGAACCTCTTGCTATCCTACTTAAATATACATTCATATAGCCTCGAATTAAGCTCTTTCAAGTTCAGAGTATGAACTTGAGTCAGATGTACTATGTTAATTCACGTTGAATTTTCTTCCTTTGGCTGATAGACTTAAGCACAAGAGGAATCTAGACACGCATCTCGAAAAGCTCACTGTAAGTTTGAATATGCTGAGCTTTCTGACTTTATCATCGAATTAAAAAGATCATGTAATCAGTATGACACCGCGGAACTCCGCAACCCCGATCAGTGCACACACGACTTCTACTTTCCAGCAACCTTTCAAGTTTGGGTTGCCCCAGCGAAACAAGATACTTCCCATCGAAAAACTAAGATTCCTAATGAATACAAAGCAGCCGAGCTGTTTACTATCTTTTTTTCTTTGCAAGTTGGGATTCTGATTTTTAGCGGGAATATACGCTTAAAAAAAATTGTGCTTTGTGCGGGGTTTCGCATCTATTTGGAATTTTTGCACCCAATTTACAGAAACGTTTTCCAACTTACTCATCAAAAATGAGCTTCAAGCAAGGAATATGTGCTTTTATCTTCCTACTTAGTTTATCTCACTCATTGTTTATCCCATTAGATGCAATTAGCCAATTGCGGGTCAAACTGCTTGCAAGAGAACATGCTAGTCCACCCACAAATCACTTTGCACAGGGCTTTGATGTGGTTGCACCTGAAGTAAAACAATTGTTTGTGATATTCGAAAAAATCACAAACCAGACAGAAAGTGAGCTCATGTCTATGTTTGACTCACAAGACCATGCCCTTGCCCTTGTCTCTTTAAAATTCTGGGCGCAATTGATCAAAACGTTTTTTGTCAGCGATAACGCACTGCTTCTTAGTTTGGTTACCCTGTTTCAGACTCAAAACTTATTTCAGGATATTCTTGAAAGCGTCCCAGAGGTATTTAAGCAGCATTTGGAGAACTTGGACCATGTTGAACCAGACAGTGACAGCTTGCGCGTTCCGCTGCCTAGCAAAAGCACTGATTTCATTTTGGACGTTCAGCAATCTAAGGGGCTGACCCCGGACCCAGACAAGCCCCATGAAATTAAAGTAAGCTATGAGACTTTACAGAAATGGATTGACGATTATGGGCTCTCTGCCTCCTCCTTGCGTGACTATCTTGAGACTTATCTTTTTGCGGGAGATTTACTGTGGGTCGCTGGATTGAGTACCGAAGCACCAGAGAATGAGCCCGACGAGAAGCCCGACTTGGAATTGAGGGAAAGGCTTGCCATTCTTGGAGCTAATATTCAATCTGCGCTACACGCACCTTCAATTGAGGCCGAAGAGATCGAAGGACAGGAAGTTAAATCGTACCATAGCCAGCCACAGCGATTGGTGAACGAGCATGTCAAACAAGCGGTACACAAACCATTCAGATTTGAAGATCCTGATTTGCAAGTCAAAGAGAACGATGAGTCACATTCTGGTTTTGTAAAACGATCCCGTATGGGGAAACGATCAATTGATGAGCTACCGGATTACGGCTCGCTTATCTATGCTTTCTCGAGACTAGACGCGAATGATCCAAGTGCTGAGTCTGGAAGGGGATTTGAAAAAGAGTTTGAGAATGACGAGCTTGCACTGACCCTGCTGAAGCATCGCGTTTTCGAAAATGATGAAATAGTCGAACCCACCTTGGCACTGAGTCTCGAAGAGCCTTACGCAAGATCCAAAGATTATAGGCAAGTAGTCTACGACGCCTTTCCATTGGATGATCGTATTGTGAGGCGGGATGATAAAGAGGCAGAAAAGGATTGCGTGCCTGTTACATGGTATAATGTCTTCCACTACAGTATCTTTGGCAAGCACAAGTTTTGTCATGTGTAGCGTCAATTTGACGTAACAATTAGAGCATATAGCAAATTTAAAATCAATGGTGTAAAAGTTGGTGTAAAAGTAACTATAAATGACATAATATACGAACTAAAGATAGTCCTTGTTTCCTAGATTAATGTTGCTATTGCTATTGTTGGTTGTTGTACGCTTGCTTGTGACCAAAAGTGGGCAGCCTATCGTGATAACCTTGATATGCGCCATTTCCCTGATCGCTTCGATCACTGTATGCTGTTTTGAAGTTCTGGTATGCATGACTCGAATTTCCAGTAATGGTAGAAACCGGTTCCTGTGGTTCAACAGAGTCGACGAGTGACTGCTTAGAACTGCTTTCTGAGTCATAAGCAGGCCTATAATCCACGCCCTTTCCGCGCAAGTCATCAGATGAGGACTCTAAAAATCCAGAATCTTTTGCATGTTCATGTCCCTTCATGGCGCTCGCACCCAAAGCTGCCAACTCAATATCCTGAGTATCTCCACCATTCACCTTTCCGCTCTTGGCGCCTGCACGAGGAATGAAGGACACTCTATCATCTCTCATTGGCTGGTATCTAGAATCTGGATTCTTGTAAACCAATGCCAACACGCATGTGACGATTGTGAAAATTAACACGAACAAAGCAAAAATGGCATTCAACACAAAGAAGACCACAGCCATCACCGATGCCACAATTTCGGGTTGCCCAAAAACATAGGAAAAGAAGACGAAAAACAAGGCATTCAAAGTGTTGATAACTGCAATAGTGATGTTGAAGGCATTCGTTCTTTTATCCATGAATGGCCTAATCCAAGAAACAGTCACCAAGTAGATGAGTTCAATAAAGAAGACAATGAGCGATTGGACTTTTCCATGACTCTGCAAGACTGCGACCCAAAATGTCTTCAAAAAGACGTATATCAAAGAAATACCGACAAAGTAGTAGCAGCTAGCGCTGTACTGCACGTAGACAAATCCAAACTTGTTTAAAAAGACATTGTTGCCGTACAAGAGATAAGCTGGGTTTTTGTATTCCCGCACAGATCTTCTTCCAAAAGTGATGACGCGGAAAGCGGCAAACCCGAGTAGGATAAAAGCAACAAGGATCAAGAATGCGGCCACAACAATAATGCCGGCGGAGTCACGAACGGTGAACTCCCAGAAGCCAAATACAACAATTTGCGGCAATGCAACCAAAAGCAATCTGTACAAGGCACCCTTGATGATACTGGCCCAATGTTGTCTATACTCGTTGAACTTTCCCTCGGGCATAATGTTGGATCTGATACAAATCTCGACAATGGCCTTGAAAAAGGTCATACACACGATGAGGACGAAGGCAAAAAATATCAAGAACATCATAGCTGTCATGAATAAACTTGTGATTTCGATTCCGGCCAAGTATGAAACTCTCTGAATTCCACGTAAAATCAAAACTTTGGTACCCAGAAGAGCTTCCTTTTCATCTGTGGTGTATAAAGTGCTGTCTAAGTTATCAGACTGCATCGAGCTGTCAGAATCTGTTGAGATTGAGAGTCTCTTTTGAAGACTACGCTCTTGGAATGGCGTGAATAAGGGCCCCGTTAAGAATTCAATAGCCCTCTTCACCTTTTGCACTGAAATGGAAACCTGAGAGCTCGTCAAGATGGCAGTTGGTGTACCACCGGTAGCCTGGAGGTACCAGTTGGCAATGTCCTGTACGAAACCAACCTTTATGACCCCCAATGACCACTGGAAATTCTGTGCCCATGCAGCGGCGATTGGGGGAGCCTTAGCAACTGCCAACATAGAGGTTATTGCGAGAGCTTGGAAGTAAACGAATAAGGACATCGAATTCAGTGCAATGTGAGCTGCTGTGCTTGAATGGCCAATTGCAGAAACCACACCGGAAGTGATCAAACCAAATCCAGAGATTGCAGCAATGGGCCACGCAGCATACTTAGTTTGCACCGTTTTACCGTTGGTTACAGTAGCCTCAACGCATGCTAATGCTTCGTCAGAATCTGTGCTGTACATGATGAGTTTCACTCTGGCGTCTAAGTCCGGAATGGTGTATGCAACTCCCGGAATCTGATCTTTGATCAGGTCCGATACATCGTAGTCTATGTCGATATCCAAGTGGCCTGAGGTCAAAGGACAAAGCGCCGAGTAATCCTCAAGGTCACACAAGTTGATTGTCTGCTCAACGGCGTTGAATCCGTAAGCGATCAACGTTATATTGACACTGACATTGACGTTATTGATATTTGAGATTGCTTCGATGTCAAACAGGACAGTGCTGTTGGACGGCCAGAAAGTGACGTCCAAGTAGGATGCCCAGAGCTGTGAGTTGTCCATGCATGTCAACAAAGACGACGCTTGAAGAAGCTTGGTAGCCGACACAGAAGCCAGCATAAGGAGCATAAATGCCCAGGTCATAAATGTCAGCGGAAAATGCATTTTCAACTAGTAGACAATATGCGGGCTGGAGCAAGCGGGGTTGCTTCAAAGGGGATTCTCTGATCTCCCTGGATGTGGCAGTAAAACCTCAAAAAGGGGGAACCAATAAAAGCGATGTAAGGCGCTGATTCAGCAAGAGATGCGTTTGACAAAATCGAGCTTTTTCGAAGTTTTGATTACGTTTTTTCGTGTGGAGAAAAAATATTCTCCTTTCTTTCCGGCGGCGACTGATTTCGGTGTGCAGCTTAGGGGGAAAAAACAACACCTGGCGGGTACACTGATGGACAACCTGATAGCAGTGTTAGGCTATAAAATACAATGATTCGAGGAAAGAACTCAAATGAAGAATCAAGAGAAAAACGGGTGTATGTCACAGAAGAAAAGCGAAAAGAAGAAAGAAAGAAAGCAGAAAGAGGGCCCTATTTTCCCTTGGAAGAAATCCGAGAAGCTGACGTTAGTGTAGATTCCGAATCAAGCCAAGGCGCTCGTTTCTAGGTGCGAATCACCCACAATGTGCACATAAGCACACAATAGCCACTCCAGGCTGTGGGTGCGCGCCGGTATGCAGTACTGCTCAATGACAGAACAACTGGGGGGCTGGGAACTTGGTCCTGGAGTGCAGGAGGGCGCAGTGTGCTGTGGTCTATCGTGGTGGGGCTGAGCAGGACCAGTAAAGTTATTTTTGGCTGCCCGGTGCGCACAGTCCCAGCCAAAACATACTTCTTTGTTCTGTGCTAAAATTTGTTTTTATCTTCTTGTGTTCTGGTCGTGCTTTAGTGTTCGGTGATTTATTAGTCTCAAAATTTATCTATTGGCTTTATCGAGGAAGGTTTTGTCGGGCAAGTCGAAATGGGCCTGTGATTTCCCCGTTCGCGTTGCCAAGTCCAGTATGAGTTGCGCCTTTCTCGATTAGCTTGGCAGGCATTTCTCCTACGCGATATCACGCGCGCATTGTTGCTGTCGGATCTTTCGCCATTTACGCTTGCCATGATTCTGCACCGCGCTAGTATGCCCAATTTCATTAGTATGGGATACCGTTTGTAAGTCTCTGGAACTCATCGTAGCCAGTCGTGTAGAAACTCTCGTAGGATTTTCGTATCAATCCTTTGAAGTATTGAGCAGCCTCGCGCTCGCCTTTGCCTGGCACAAATCTTTTTCTCAACTTTTTGATGGTGGTTTCTTTGAAGCACGGTAAGCCACTCTCCAACATTGGTGTCACACACCTCACTATCGTTTCCATGTATGGCCTACAGGCCAAAAACCCTTTAATGCATAGATCCTCGAACCACTGGTATGCCTGTGTGTGGTCGGAACCTCCCAATACCATTACCATCTCCTTGGTAAGCTTGAAGGGAGCCACCTCGAACTTCACACCACCTGGAACAATATCAAAACAGAACCCGAAGTCAATGTGCAAGATATGGCCCCGGTCATCGTACATAATGTTACCATTGTGCCTGTCTTTGAATTGCAAAAGATAAGAGATGATCGAGTATGCCGCCAAAGAGCGAACTAGATTGTTTCTAGCTTGTTGGAATTCAATTGAGGTTTCTGGCCCAAATTTAGTGGTGTAGTACTCGTACAAGCCATTCACCGCCTCTCTTCCAAGCATGTCTCTACTCGTGGAATTTGGCAAGACGTCAATGACTCCACACCCTGGAGCAGTGGCAGTCACTCTGTATGGGAAAACGTAAAGATCAAGACCGGCGTTCAACCAAATTGTACGGAAGACCGAGATCAATTGTAATGCCAACACATCTTGGCGACAATCATCGCCCACTTTGAAAATTGCACTTTGCCACTTTTCTATTTCGATTTTCTGGGCCTTCCCGTATTCATCTATCTCCTCTATCTCTTTTTTGATCCTGAAGGTTGCCATGAATGGCGCCTTTGCATGCGATTGCAATGGCTTTCCGGACTTTCGATTGATGTCAACTAAGACACCATCCGGGTTACTGGGCAAGTAGACACCGGGCTGTACCTTGATTTTGCTCATTTCTTCGTCTATCTTGATCTTCTTTTCCGCCTTGGACTTTTTGATGTATGGCTTTAATTTACCAGAAATGGAAGTGACTTCGTCGAAGAAACCAAACTCTTTTTCGTAAAATGTCAAGTCTTCTTGGCTTAAATTGGCGAGCATAGACTTCTGGATCTCATCTAGCGATGGCTTCAATGAGTCAGGAATAGTGGCTTCTTCGTCTTTGTAGCTGTTTGCCATCATGTTCCACACAATTTGATGGGCAAATAATCCTGAGACGCGGGCCGTCTCGATAATAAATCTCTTGACATATCCCTTGAGGTCGTATCTGACAGATTGAACAATTTGAGGCACATAGAAGAACGTCAAGTTTACATCATGATGTTCCAAAGACCTCATGGTGTACTGTAAGATATAAGGGTTTTTACCAAATGGTGGTAAAAACAAGGTTATTGCGTCGATTGGAGCCAAAGGTTCCCAGAACAATAAATGGTGCGATGGCGTGTTAGTACTTGCATTAACACCAATAAAGTATTGCACAGCATCAGCGTACGGCATTGCCGGAATGGGATTTTTTGAAATAAGATTTTGAAGCAGTTCATCAAGGTGTTTGATGTTATATCTGTGAGCCAAATTGAGAGCCAATTGAGGGTCAATAGAATATGCCACTTTGATATGATTCTCGCCGATTTGCGTACTGCTGTACGCGCCTCTCATATCCAGAGCGTGTGACGGGTTGAGCCAAACGTGGATTTTCGATATCTCGCTATCCATGAATAGCATTAATATGGTTTTCTTTTCTTGCAATGGTGTGCTATTGTATGTTTCCACCTGACTCAACAATTTAGCAGTTTCTTTCATCAAAGTAAAATCAGCCTTAATCTTCAAGAGATTCGAACCAAATGGATAGCTGGGCTTAAGTTTGAACCATGACAATGCGCTATCAACTATACTCTCTGATAAACGCTGACAACTTCTAGAACCGAGTCTGCGGTGATAATTCAAGATGTCGAAGGCAAATTTGATCAATTCAAATCTAATGAAGCGAGAAAATGGATGCAAGCTTCCAGTGACTAAATTCTTGAGTCCAAGATTCACAAATCTTGTGAATATTTTCAAAAGATGATCGCTTTGATTCATAGTAGCCTCAAAGTTTGAAGATAATAATTTGATTATCTCCGAGTGGGGCTGGAAGTGATGATTCACAGCAGCTGCTACTTTAGCAACATCTTCGAAGTCACTGGGAGAGTATTCCATCTTACTGAATTCTGGTAGGATCAAATCAAATTCTTTGGAAAAGACGCCTTTTTTAAGTTTGATGGAGAGCTCCCAGTTCTTCGTGATCTCGGCAAGAACCAAGACGGATAAGTGTGGTCTTTCTTTCATCACTGCGCCCCATATGACAGTGGCGGCTCTCATAGAGCTAGACTCAAAAACAATGAATGGAATCTCAACCAAATGACGCACAAGCTCAGCCAGGTTCAGGTCTTGCACCAAAATAAAACCTGCAACGTCACTCAACAAATCTGTTATCTCATCCAAAGACAAATGATGCTCTGTATCCAAAATGAGGTCCTTGAAGGTGTCGATTCGTTCGCGGAGTTCTTGGAAAGCCTTCCCACTGCTCTCTGCAGAGCTAAATGAAATTCTGTCAACAATGCTTGTCACTGAATTTGATTTCCAGGAAAGTTGAGAGATAACTGGTGGTAGAAGATTGAACGAAGAGCCTTTAGCCACTTGTGGGAGATGGACTAACTCACGATCGGTAGCAGCAATCGTACCAGCCATCTCCAAAGCGAAAGAAACACCAAAACGTATAGTAGTGTTCGATTGATAGATTTCAGCTTCCGAAACGTACGATTGAATTAAGCTTTTGGTATCATAGTTGCATCTCAACAAAAGAAACTTGACCCAAACTTTTGCTTTTTCGTGTAATCGAGAAAAAGTGTCGTTTCTCCAGCTATAAGAATCTGGCAATTTGAGTTCAATTCCAGTCTTCTCTGCTTTGAATAGAAATTTAGGGTTGTACTGGTTTACTTCCGAGTCAACAACACTATCGTACAAAAGAGTCAAGAGATCAAATAAAGCAAACAAACTCTTATGGTGACACAAAGATGAGGGAATCTTATTGACAAGCAAGTCTGAGCACTGGAAAGCAGCATCTTGCGAGTCTTTAAGCCCATGGCAACAGATGACCAATATGTGTGTCAACTGCTCGGCGATGTTGGCAGCAGAAAATTGTTGATTAGCTCCACAGTCTATCAACTTGACATAGTTTTCGTTTATACGAAGAGCAATTGGACCGAGGTATTTGTCGATACCACTAGTTTTCATGGAAGGATCTGAGTAGTATTTCAAGATCGCATGACAATCACCTGATTTTACCCTCAAAGATTCAACGAAAAGAGCTGCGGCGAGGAACATCAACTTTGAATAAGACATGGCTCTTGGAATTTCAAAAACTTCGCTCACAATGTGCTTGTGATCCTTTACGTTATGATTCAGGGAGCCTCTTTTCAAAACAGTGTTCAATTCCAAGGAAGTCTCTGTTCTGTTCCAAGATAATTCAGATGCCAAAGGGGGAGTGCTGTAAGCAATTTGTTCCAACTCACGAGAATAGGTTTGAGCATGCACAGAGTCTTGCGAGTAACCATGGACAACCATATTGAACCATATGTTTCTAAACAAGTAAAGAATACGATTGTCGCTGACGTGTAATGGCTTTTGTCCTTTATGAACATCGGGCAAGAGTTGCGCCAAAGGTTTCAAATGGAGAGAAATGTGTACTCCAATTGCACTGATCTCACTGTGGGAGCGATGCTGGTCCAATTCTTGCACTTCTCCGTGACTAATGATTGCAAACAAAGTTTCTGCCAAATAAACTGAGTGCAAAGGATGATCGACTTTCAAATTGTGAGCGAGCTTAGCTCTAGAATCGGTAAGCATTGCCAAAAGCTCGTGGTTCTCCGCATGAAAGGCATTCAATGAATGATTCTGAAGCATCCTAACTAAAACAACAAATTCTCCCTCGGGCAAATGGGGCGCACATGCCACCAAACCTTGCAACAATGAGGAGGCAATTGATGAGTTCAACTTTAACATTTTTTGGGACAAAATGGCCACAGCTAAAGTGCTTACGCTTTCATCATCACATGCAGCCACAATCTCGCTAATAGCTGTGACAGCGTTTCTACACACTTTTGTGTAGTCATGCTCGCTAAGGCTAGAATGATGGATACTAGCGCTGTTCATGCTGCTTTTCTTCAGCAAGGTGTAAGTTCCAGTGATTCGATTTGGGCTTGCGTAGTCTGAGTCGCGGGAGTCCAGCGAGAGTGACGAGCTTCGATGCCTCAAGCTAGTGTTTCTGCGGGACCGAGCCAGTAATTGGAGGCCGTCGCTATCAATAGAGAGCAAGTTTGTCAACGCGTAAATGGTAGTCACCACGGTGTCTTGCGACAAGATCTTGCTTGCAATTCCCACAGCCTTGGATGCTATCAAACACTCGTCTGGAGACAACGCTGGATTTGCGACCAAGCTTGTGAATGTCCGCGTAAGCGCAGAGCTGACAGATGCATCTTTGAACACAAGAAGCGAGCCCAATTGGATCACAGCAGAGCCGAGGCACGGGTATAACATGACTTTCTGGATCCCAATGGTGGCATGAAATATTCTGATAGCAGTCTCGTCGTTGATGACACCCATCAAAGTACCGCATGCAATCACCAGGACCAATTGGCTCTTAGCCATGTATCCTTGGCGCAAGCGCTGCATGGACGAGTACACCAAAAAACTCTCACCACGATCCAACAAGTCCATTTCCTTCAGAGCGGCATCCGCCAAAATCTTGAGGATGTCGACATGGCTGCTCGGAATATTCAATGTCAAGGCACTGGGAATGACCTGAAGATTGTCGTTGCCACTGGCAGGACTGCTCGCTTTAGAAGACAAGACCCCATTAGTAAACCTGGAGCCTATTCTTTTGTCCAGATTTGGCCAAAGCTGGTGATTATCATTCGTTCTGTCTTCGACAGCGCCACTTGCAGTGCCATTTGCAGTGCCATTTGCAGTGCGATTGTCATTTTTGTTTCCTGCCATGTCACGCTCCTCTGAGGAAACCATGGTTAACAAATGATCCATTAAAGTTCCATTTCCCAGGGGTTTCCGACATATGTGCGCGACAATGCTGTTCAGTAGAGCACTGAGGATTTGGAGCAATAGAACTGGTGAGAACTCCGCAACAAATTCGTTACTGAGGAAGCTGCGCGTGTAAGAGCTCGAAGCGAGGAAAACCGAGTATTGCTCAGCCGCAGTGAGAAATTCTGTGTTGTTGATCGATGATTCCAACACGCCAAAAATCCGGAAGGACTCGTCTGTAGCAACAAGAATACCGGGCTTGGCTATCAACGCTTGCATAAAGCCCAACAAGGCCAAGTAGCCTGGGAGTTCGAGGGCAGTTTCGGAAACAGCCGCCAAAAAGGCCGCGAGGGTGTTTACTATCTCATGTATTAAGGCTTTCTGGGACCCGTTCCACAAATTAATGAGTGCCGACGTCAACTTTTCTCCCATGAGTAGCCACGGCGGCATACTGCCCAATTTGGAAATCACTGCCTCGGAGAAGTGCTGCCGGGGCAATTGAAGGAGGTAAAGGCGGAATTTCTGGGCCAAAAGCTGAGCCTGGAAATCCGTCGCATTGGCCAGGTCAGTAGCATCGCACAACCCGACCAAAACCTCGAATTCGTTCATTGAAATGGCCCCATCTGGCACCTCTGTGGAGCTGTTCGTGTCTATTGCCGAGAAAATCGATTTTTTGTCGGCTGAAGAAAACGCCTGGTTGTTTTGAACCACGGCCAATTGCGCTAATCTCTGGTACGCGTGGCTCCGAATCGAGCCTCTAGTTACGCCCAAATAGTCCATGGCGAAAGCGTCAAATCACGTGTTATCCTGTTCTTATATGTATCTCAGGCACACTTGCCGATCTGGATAACGAATCTAGGTGTTCAGCCCAAAAATGGAAGAATAAGATTTAGTCTCTTGGCGGTGGAATTTCGGCCAGTGCACAGCAGTACATTTGGCGACGCTTGTTTTGGCTGAAGATACAGGATACCGAGCAGTGGTAGATACGAGAGCCGGCCAGAGGGACAAGACAGAAACAAGATGCGCATAACTTTCTTTTATGCACGGAAATAATTCGGAGCTTTTTTTTGGTTTCCGCTTTTAGAGCGGTTTAGAAACTGTTTCAGAGCCTTGTTCTGATTCTTTATCTTGGTGAAGCAGAATGCGGAAGTTACGTCTGAGCGGCCCTCGGTATTGGCCAAATGGGCCTTGTTCTATGGATGTGGTGCAGTAAACAGCCATGAGAAGTTTATGTGGAATTAATTGTTTTATCTATTCTTAATTTTGAAACGAGGAGAAATTGGTGTAAGAAAGCTGTTATTTGATCAATCAGTAACTGGTGACCTTCTTGAATACAAGTCAGATAATTAGCGAAATTCTAGAATTCAACGGTGGGGAGTATGTACAAAAGTACGAAAAATCCTCTCCACCGAAATGTGTCAAAGCCGTCGGATTTGAGCAGAAGTCTGGGGAATAAAAGAGCGCTCGTATGTCCAAGACCAGTTGACTTGAGTATGAAGGTGCTACTATTTAACTCGGAACAGCAGGTGCAAATATGCATAGAGTGTGCTGATAAGCCGTGGATCGCTTGGACATTTCAACATGATATATTAAATTTCTATGAAATACCGCATGTATCGATGGCCGGCTTTAGCTGGATGAAGAAAGGGGACGACGAAGTAGATTGTCCATGATGTTTCCAGAAGCCTGCCAGGTACTTTGTAGGGGATCTACGAGAGCTGATGTCGGATTCTGCTTTTATACTGAGCCAGCGCTTCGAAATTTTGGGGATAGGCACATGGAGGCAGACATACGTCACATGAAGACGGCAGACATACGTTTTCGAGCTGAGGCTCCTTCTGTCAACTATACAAAGCTTGGGCTCAGGCTTTTGGTATATCACTGCTTCAGTTTGTGAAAGTGGAAATCACCAGCTACAGAAGAACACATCAGGCCAGGGACACCAGCTATAGTGGAAAAAGCCAGTTACAAGAGGTCCCGCTACAGAGTCAAGTACAGGAAACCAAAGCGTTTATAGAAGCGATGTGAAAACGTGGCTCGAAACGCATGCACCGGGGTCTGGCTTGCTGGCGCAAAGGCATATATACGTGAGCCAGGACTCATAATTGTCCACGACAAACACCCCAAAACGCACTCCCGCTACACTCGGTCTTGGCTGTCCTTCCATTATCTAATATACAATGCTAAAAACCCAACGTCACGTGAGCCTAAGAGTACGTCTCGATCAACGTGTCCCTCAAGTTCCCGGAAATGGCGTCCGGCTGCGCATCTTGCAACTTGAAAATGGACTCGACAACAGACAACTCGGGTGCAGTCGTGTCCAAGCCACTGACAGCGACCCAGTCGTTGACCACCATGCCGGCACCCACCACAGAAGAACCCCTGTTGACGGTTCCCGCGACAAGAGGCACCTGCAAAAGCGACGACAATTCCTCCTGGTCCTGGATGGACGTTTGTGGATGCACCAAGCCACCTTGGTTGGACAAAGAGCAGTACGAGCCCACCAAAACGTTACCTGCGATGGTCTGGCGGAACACCTCGACACCCAACACATCGGCAATCAACTCCTCGGTTTCACGCTCGATGTCAGGGTGCACCAAAGCAACGTAGTCGTTGCAGCAAATCACGTTTCCCAACGCAGACAATCTTTCCTCGACCCTCTGGATTTTGACGGTGTCAGGCAACGAGTTTCTCAAGTGCATGAGCTCCTGGTCCGTGGTCTGCACAGGCACAAGCAAGCCTCTTCTGTTGCCTGCGGTCATTCTGCCGACGATTCTGGTACCGGCAATGGTGGTCCGGACAATTGGAATAAGGTCTCCAAGCTCGGCCTCGAAAGCCGAGTAGAAGTTTTCCGAGCCACCCACAGCAACAAGGCAGTAGGAGTTGGTCAACTTGGAGAACACTCCGACTTCGTTAGAATTTTCAAACTGCGTTCTGCTCGCCATTTTGTGTGTTTTGTGTGTTGTAGGTAGCGATGTGAAGCACTGTAGGTTTTTTTTTTTGCATTCGCCATCTATGAGATGAGAGCGTGGGCCTGCAGACAAGGGCGCTCCATTGCTTGAGGCCCCGCCCTGGCGTTTTCGTCGAGGTTCGGCATTTTTTCCATTATTGCTACCAAGATATAGAAGGAGCCCCCCAGTGCAGCGATGAAGTCTTACTTGCGTTTATAGCCGGGTGCTGAAGAGACACCTTTCCAAATAAGAGGGGTCCTCTGGTCTGCGCACGACCCGCATTGCTGCGGGCCAGTATTGGCAGGACGTTTTGCTGCTGTGCCAGTGCATTTTTTTCCCGATTTGTTATTGTTTCGGCTCTTCAATTTCATTGTATAGTAATATGGGTAGGAGAATTGACACTTAGCGAACCCAAAACTGTAAACATACCCACAGGACCTCGTGGCCTTGCACTGCAGGCTTATGCAGGGCATCCGAGGCGTCATAATTATAGTCCAGCTCAATGGACCTGTTTAGATAATCCATATACGGTTTCGAGAAAAACACAGGGATAGCTCGAATCCCTTTGTGTGAGAAAGTCCTAAACATGACATACAAGCAGAACGAAGTTTGCCCCACAACTCATGCAGACATGGAACTGTTGAGAAGGACATGATTCCAGCAAGGAAATTCATGATTCTGGCATATCCTTCTTGGTTTGAACTTTGCTTCGTAAGTCATACACAGCCTTGTTTCACCAACAATTCTTGTTAGGTGGATATCCCATTGCATTCCATTCTGGGTCTCATGTCGCGGTGAAGATCCCCGGACGAGCCTTCCTTGAAACTAGCCGTTCATTGAATATAAACGTAAACCCCAATCTTTAATGCCCAGGACTAATGCCCCAGCAATATTTCACTAGATGTTACTTGTTCTTTCATTCTCTACAAGTGGGTGCGAATTCAGAGTTTAAACAATTATTAGATACTTGGTTTTATGAACCATTCTCGTACATCACAAAATCAGACGGCGGCTTGTATTCAATCAAGCTCGTCAGCAAAATCGTCGTCCTCACTGGCCTGCCAGTCGTCCATTTCTTCATCTTCTATCTCAGCCTCGTGGTTGGCCAATACTTCTAAGCCCGAGTCCGTGCATGTCACACGCGCAGTCTCCTTATCCTTGATCTGGCCCTTCAACAACAAAATGGCCAACTTGTTGAGCACCTCTCTCTGGATAAGACGATTCAAAGGTCTCGCGCCCAAGTCGGGCGAGTAGCCATTGTCGCACAAGTACTCCAAGGCGGCGTCGTCGACGTCCAAAGTCACGGCCTTGCCGTTCTCGACAAAGCGGTTCTGGATCTCCTTCAAGCGGATACGCACGATCTTGGCGATGGCCTTTTTTGACAACCGGTTGAACACCACCATCGACGAGATCCGGTTGAGGAACTCGGGCCGGAAGTGGTGTCTGACGGCCTCCATCACCAAGTCCTTGGTCTCCAGGTCGACCTTGGCGCCCTTGGATGCATTGATGTACTCGGCGCCCAAGTTGGAGGTCATGATGATGATTGCGTTGGAGCAGTTGATGACCTTGCCTTGCGACGAAGTGACTCTGCCGTCGTCTAGAATCTGCAAAAGCACAGTCAAGACCTCGGGCGCTGCCTTTTCGACCTCGTCGAACAAGATGACCGAGTAGGGTCTCCTCAACACGGCCTCGGTAAGAATGCCGCCCTCCTCGTAGCCCACATATCCCGGCGCGGCACCGAGCAACTTGGACGCGGACCACTTGTCGCCGAGTTCGGAGCAGTCGATGCGGATCATGGCCTTCTCGTCGGCAAAGAGGAAGCCCGCGACCTTCTTGGCCAACTCGGTCTTACCGGACCCGGACAAGCCGAGGAACAAGAACGACGCTGGCTGGTCCGGGTTGGCCAAGCCGGAGCGCGTCAACCTGACCGCGTTGGCCACGGCCTTCACGGCCTCACTCTGGCCGACGACCTCCGAGGACAAGACCTTCTCCATGTTGATCAACTTGGTGTTTTCCGCCTGGGTCAACTTGGTCACGGGGATGCCCGTCAATCTGGCCGCGGTTTCCGCCACGGCGTCCGCGCCCACCACGTTGTTGAGCATGGACTGCGACGCGTCCTCCTCGGCAACCTTGACCTCCAACTCCTGGATCTGCTTGATGACGTCCGGGATGGCGAAGTACCGCAAGTCCGCGGCCGACGCGTTGTCGCGCCTTCTCTCGGCGTCATGCGCCTTGACCTCCAACTCGTCGAGCTTGCGCTTGAGCGTGGTCAACTCGTCGTGGCCCTTCCTCTCCTGCTGGAATTGCTCGCGCAAGGGGTTGAGGCGCTCCTCCAAGTCGGCCTTCTTGCGTTTGGCCTGCTCCAAGCGCTCGAGCGAGTCCGAGTCCGCATCCTTGTCTCTCTCGAGCGCGTTGATCTCCACCTCGAGGAGATGCAACTGCCTCTCCAAGCTGTCCAACTCCTCGGGCTTGGAGTCCCGCTGCACGGCCACGGTGGCGGCCGTTTCGTCGATCAAGTCCACGGCCGAGTCCGGGAGGCTGCGGTAGGTCAAGTAGCGCGAGGCCAACTGCGCCGCGGTGACGAGCGCCGAGTCGAGAATGCGCACGCCGTGGTGGATCTCGTAGCGCGACTGCAAGCCACGCAAGATGGCCACGGTTTCCGGGATCGTGGTGGCCGGCACGTCGATCTTCTGGAAGCGGCGCTCGAACGCACCGTCCTTGGAGATGAACTTGCGGTACTCGGCAAACGTGGTGGCGCCGATGCAGTGCAACGCGCCGCGGGCCAACATGGGCTTCAACAAGTTGGCCGCGTCGGACTTGCCGTCGCCCATGAGCATGTGGATCTCGTCGATGAACAAGATGATCATCTCCAGCGACTTCTCGATGTCGTTCAACACGCCCTTGATGCGCTCCTCGAACTCGCCCTTGTACTTGGCACCGGCCGTCAACGCGCCCAAGTCCAACGCGAAAAGCAACGCGTTGGCCAAGATCCCGGGCACGTCGCCGTCCACAATGCGCTGCGCCACGCCCTCCACGATGGACGTCTTGCCGACGCCGGCCTCGCCGATCAACACGGAGTTGGACTTGGAGCGCCGCGCCAACACGCGGATCACGCGCCGGATCTCCTCCTCACGCCCGATCACGGGGTCGATCTTGCCCTCGCGAGCCTTCTCCGTCAAGTTCTCGCAGTACTTACTCAAGAATTCGAACGACGACGACGAGTCGGCCTGGCGCGAGTCGATTTTCTGGCCGCGCCGGAGCTCGATGGCCTGTGTCTTGATGGTGTCGGTGTTGATCTGGCACTCCTTGAAGATGTCCTTGATGGACGCGTCGTCCAAAAGCGCAAGCAAAATGTGGTCCTGTGCCACGTAGTTGTCCTTCTGCTGGGCCTTGATTTTGTTGGAGTTGGCAATGATCTGGCCCGCAGCATAGCTCAACCGCACGTCGTCGGGCGGCGGGTTCTGCAGCGGCTGCCGCACCAAGTGCCTGTTGACGATGCGCTCGAAATCCGGCCATTCGTACCGTGCCTTTTGAATCAAGGTTTTGAGGTAGAGCGTGGATCCTTCTTCATCGGTGGGGACCATGGCCGCCAAAAAATGCAAGGGCACCACCTGCGAGTGGCTGCCGTCCTTGGCCAACTGCGACGCGCGCTGGATGATTTGTAGTGCGTTGTCTGTGAATTGGGTTTCGTCCATTTTCGTGTCGAATAGTGTGTGGTTTCGAACGGCTCCTGGGGCACTGGGCCCGGCTTATATAGCCACGAGCTGGAGGTGGCCCGATTTCTCGTGCGCACTAGAAGATTCTAGAGTGTGTGCAGGACGCGGGGCTTTGGCCTGCGCTGCCTGCCGGGGTTTCCGGAACTTTCTCGCGGGTTCCTTGTTCTCTGTTCCGTGTTCGTTTTCGAGGTCTCTTGTTTTCATGTTCTCGCCTCTTCCCATTTTTTCTCTGTCTCTCAAACCTTGTGTCTTTTCTTCTGTCCCTTGTCTTGAAAGTTGTCTTTCTTCTCGCTTGGGGTGGCTGTTTTGCCTCTCTCGGGACGCTCTCTGAGACATCAACATACGACATTGAGATACCCTCCCGGACCGCAACTCGGCGCGCGGCACAGCGCCTATGTACATACAGGCTGCAATTCATGCTTATCCAAGACAAGTTTTTGTTCACGGAACATGGGTTCCTGAAAACCATCTCTCGGCCCGATCCTTGGATGGCAACATACACGATCACGTCCCAACACAAAGTGCTAAAGCTGTGTTGGAAACCTACAGTAGAGAATACTGCCCCATCGCTCGCCAGGCGCATGTCTAAAGATATGCCGACCCATCCGATGAAACAACAAACTTGCTATCAGAAATCAATAGTCCTGCTTCTGGAGACCCGTGTGTAAATTTTCCTTCTCACTCGAACGACCTGTCAGGGCATGTACAGAAATAAAACAGCCGATTCCTGAGACAGAAATCAACCGAAGTCTAGCAACATTCAATTAGACGTCGATGCCTAGTGAATCCCCTTACAATGAAGAGTGTGATGCTTTTTTATTCCAAAGACACATTTGCAAGGAATCAATTCGTTGAGCTGAGAAAGAATCTTGCGTCTATGATTGATCTGTGTTGCTGCTGAGATCGGCAATATATAAAGGATCCAGAGATTAAAACTTCTTATGATACATTCTTTCGCTCTTGGAGTGGTAAAATAAGCCTTTTTTACCAAAAAAGCTATGGGCAGGGACACCGAAATCTGATCGTAGACAAGAAAGTGTATATTTCAGAAGTGATAGTTAAGAATTTCCAGAACCATGCATATATTCATACTCTTGCATGACAAGATCCTAATTATGGGGCATATATAAATGCCAGAACTTGCTATCAATGACATCCATAAATTTTTATTTTGAGTCTGTTCTACTATGAGTAAAAGTTTTTGAATGCGATATATATCCATACTTCGTCTCTTGTCCGTACGTTTGTCTCGCAGTTATTTCGATTATATTATTTACCGCTCAAGGTTTTAAAAATCTGATATATTTAGTTCACTAGTCCATATCTGTTATTGTTGAGCTTGACTTGTATTTCACCTCTAGTTATTCCTCAATGTGTATTCTTTTTCATCTATTTTCTGGTATAAATCATACACTACACAAGTAGTCGACCGAATGTTTACTGAAGAATTGTACTATATCCTTCGCCTGTCTTGTAATACCTATCAGGGAAGAACTCAGCTGAAATGTCATAAATGGAAGGGACGGAAAGAAAATTGGCCAGTTCACCTCTTGAAAGGTTTTTTTTGGTAGAATTATCATACTATGTGAACGAAACTATAGAACAATATATATAAAGCCTTCGAATGAGCTACCAAATACGTGTCAGTGCAGAATTTTAGTCGTTAAGATAGATAATTAATTAACCCTTTGGAGGATTGAGTTATCTGATGGAAGGCAAACCCTTTAAGGACATGAAAGGTATATGCACGAGAACGATGCTAGTCGCAGTTCTGACCATTACAGGAAGATTATCGATCGATGACGTAATATCTAGAATTTAAACAGATGTGTACCAAAAACCTTTGAACAGCTCCCAGCTACGTACCAAGTGTCTTAGCTTGGCCTGTCTCCTTTCGTCAGTCACGGCCTGGACGGCCCTCATGGTCCGTATCTGCTTACTTATTGGATGTTACGTCATTGTATCCTGGGATAGGTCTTCTATAGTAGTCGCTTCAACTCAGATGGTTGTAGCGGCCTTAAGGAGCCAAGTTCCTGCGACTCTCCACGCCTTCTGGTGTAAACCTTGAAAATCGTGGTGACGAACCAATTTAATTTTGTTAAGTTCTCCAATGAGTTGTTGGCTGGAGCCAACATTGAGTTCAAGCTCATGGGCTTGGTAAATTTTAGCTCTTGCCACCAGTATTTGGATGTTTCGCAGATGT